>NC_043958.1:4705498-4722998 GCF_902148855.1 Sphaeramia orbicularis
G
The DNA here is from genome assembly GCF_902148855.1 of Sphaeramia orbicularis. NCBI lineage: Eukaryota > Metazoa > Chordata > Actinopteri > Kurtiformes > Apogonidae > Sphaeramia > Sphaeramia orbicularis. The sequence continues at coordinate 4,705,500 of NC_043958.1, forward strand.
GCTCCGGCCCCAAACAGCCCCAGGTTTAACACAAGAACACAAACCAAGCTGGATCCACTAAGTCTATCTCTGTGATGATGCATTTCTACATGAGGATTTGGCGCTACTGTCCAAACACATCAGGATGAATGCGTTTCATGTGTTCTCTCTGGAAGAAAAGTTGAGCTCCACCACATTTTTTTTTCTTATCACACAACCTGAGTTGAAACCATAATATTGGCATAACTTACCTCCTAACTATGACAAAATTTTGCTCTTTTTTTAATGTATTCTAAATGTTCTTAATGTCTGAGAGCAACACTTTTCCTTTTTTTTTTTTTTTTTTACCCCAGCAACATTTCCTAACCATTCCAAAACTAATCATTTCTCTTTATGGAAAAAGAGCTTATCATATGCAAAGTGCTCGACATCAATGTCTTCATATTCTCGTTTGAGAAATTCATTGCGCGGTGAATTCCCTCGGGAACGCTGCAGCCAAGTTTCTGCCTCGCAAAAGTTTTTTTTTTTTTTTTCTCCTTTTTTTTTTTAATTCTCTCACTTTAATTCAACTTGGCACGTTATTTCTCAGAAATACCGTCAGGCTCGGGGGAGAAACATAGACGTGGTCTCACTTGTTAGTGCGGGTTTTAATGCTGAATAAGGATCAGACAATGGCTGAGGGGAGAGGGGCTGCAGTCTAGCGAGGTATTGACACAGGAGATATTGCCTGAACAAAGTGGATCCGTGAGAAAAGGGAGCGAGCGAGCGTGAAAGAAGAAAAAAAAAAAGAGAAAGATTATCTTAATTCATTCAGGAGCTGCTTAGTGCAGCACCTGTGCATGAATAATGTCATTTATAGGCACATTGAGATGTGCATAATTCCCCCTTAAATCATACACATTAGCAGCATAACAAGGGATGAACAAGGCGGCCTCTCGCAGGCTCAACTAAGAGCGAGGGGGTTCATTGTCAGCCCCTCACCTCCCCAATAAGAATGTATTCCTTTATTCAAACACTGCACTCTTCTCATTTAACACTTGCTATTCGGATCCAGAGGAGCTGTGAGGTTACATATCCTGCTTCATTTTACCGCACCGGGTTCATTTGTGCACTGCGTGACTTCAAAACCCAGGATATTTTCGGGCTCAGAGTGTGATTTTTACTGTAGAAAAGATGTATGCAATGTAAAAAGAAAAAAAAAAAGAAGTATCAGAGGTTTTCACAGATACACAGGACGTTCCTGTGGGTCAGCGACTGTGTAAAGATGTTACAGAGATGTTAAATAGGGTGGATATTGAGAGGTTTTCAAGCTCAAACAGGCTCCATATGAAGTTTCTTTAACTTCTCGCAATGAAAATGATGTCAAAGATTGAGCAAAATGGAATGGAAAAGATGTAGAGCATGCAGAAAAACAGACGTAGAAGCATAAACAGTGAATCCATGGTTTGGGAACTGAAAATCTGAAGCCTAAACATGCACAATATGTTGGTTTTGTGGATACAAGTTGGAGCAAAGCCACAGATGAAACCAGATTTTACTGGAAAAACATGAAAAAATGAACTAAAATACGTTACAAGATGGAAACAATGTTCAGAACTAAACAAGGTAAGCAATTTAAGACATAAAATGATGCAAACGACAAAATATGATAAAAATGGCCTAAAAGACGCAATATTTTTAACATTTTCTTGAACTACAACCAATATGAAGGAAAATCTAAACAATTTAAATGTGATATGATACAGCTAACCTCGATATCAGCACAAAATTACTTAACGAGGTTTATCCCACTGTTTGCTTGATTCTTTTTAATCGTGTTTCTGGACATCTTTTACAAAACATATGTTGGTCATGTTAATACAGCAATGAATACAAATACAAGATAAAAAGCAAAATCAGTACCTTATGTACACTATATGGACAAAAGTATGTGGACACTTTGAATCAAGGTGTTTACTTTCTACAAAACAATAATAACACATGTCATAATATAGTTTTATATTGGGATAATGCTGATTTTAAATGTTCTTCCTCTAAATTCTAAAGTATTTTTCATCCTCTGACTATAAATAATAATTTTCTACACAACTAACCATGTATTTTCTTAATTTCCCATTTAACTTTAAGAAATATTAACGTTTATAAACTATATGGACAAAAATATTGGGATGTCCTGTTCATGATGATGATGTGATGATGATGATGATGATGATAGTGTATTGGTCTGACATTTCATTCTTGTACAAATCTGAATTATGTTTGCATTGAGGTATGACAGAATTTAAGAAAAAATAAAAAAATTACCCATAAAGAGCCAGTGCTGCTCTTGTGGCAGTTCCCAAATGACTTTTTTTTTCTCTATTTAACCTTTTTTAAGTGATTTATCAACATTTATTTATAAAATTACCCTATGTATTTTCTTTTTTTTTGTGAAAAATCAGGTATTTTCCTATATTTAATTTACTAATTGTGTAGGTATTAATTAAAGCTCTGATTAAAGTTGAGGTAATTAAATCAAAACAGAGAAAACTGACGAAAATGTGACTTTTTTCATTAGAATATATCATTAACTGAACATAAACCAAGTGTGCCCATCCAACTCCATGGGTTTTACTAGTGAATCAATGTTGTAGAAGATGACGGTGTTTCCACGGTAACGTCCAAATGGGTCATATCTGTTGACCATGAAAACACAACAAACTGCATTTTACACCATTATTTACATGTATTGATAGGATATTAAAGTATTAAATGTTTTAGTTCAGTAGACAGTTTTGGTCTGATGATGTTTGGGTCTTTATGGGCTAATCAAGTCCGTCAGTTTTATACAACCAGGCTTCAGTTCCACCAACATGCCATTCCATTTACTACAATAACACCTGCTGAATTCACAGGGATAAATCACATCACCTATTTTCCGATTAATCTGACAGGAAGTCCCAACAGTTGCCGTTTTAACCGTCCACCTCTGGCTGTTTCCATTTTATGACGTTCTAAATTTAAGCGGCGAACATCGATATATCCATAAAACAATGACGACTTTTAGCCCCTTTTTATGTGCTCATATAAATTGTTATTTACATTAATAGACCTGATATCACGTTTCCTCACAGGAGTTTGCCGACTGCGGTCGAGTTAAATGCAGGTGATTTTGGTCACCAGTGGATGTTTGGGTCTTTATGGGTTAATGAGGGCTATATTAGACCTTCTTTGTGATGTATCCCATCATGCATTTGGCATCACTGCAACCATGGCCATGGACAGCAGACTGCATGTAAAAGCATTTCAGTGTATTTAAATCACCAAAACCACATCTTTTTCCTTCGAGTCTTTTTCCTTTTAGAGTTGAGAAGTGTGATACTGACAGAGTTCATTGATTTGTAAAAGTAAAGAGCTTCTGATGCATCATTTGGAACTTGTCCGGTGCGTCTTTATGTCAAACGGTGCTCGAAAATAAACGCTCAAGCCTGGAGTTGAGTACAAAATGGGCGGCCCGTGCCAAAACACTCCGAACCGGAGAGTACGTGTCGTCTAAATGGGGTTTTTGCGTTGCCATGGCAGACACGGTCCAACCACACAGAGAGAGGATGCATAAAGCGCAAAACAGAGTAGTAACAAGGCTGTCATCACGGAGAAATGTCAAATATTCCGCCCCGCTGCCGGCTTCTCCGTGCAGCCCGCCGCTGTAGAGGCCCGGCCCACACAGTCAAAAGTTCAGAACAACAACAGAGGGCATTGTGGGTTCTCTCTAATCAGAGGGCCTTCCCGTTAGAGCCGAGCACTTGTGAATTCTAACTATGCCAACAGAGATATGGAGTAGGATTCAACTGCGAGTATGCGGACCTCCTCTATACTGGGGTCGAACTGCAATTTCAACAACACTTTGAGCGCTTACTTTTAGCCTGGGTGGAGGCCGGGTGGGCGGGTTTCATCGTTTGTCAGAAAATGTCAGTCGGTCACTGTGAGCGATGTGATTGGATGGTACACCGAACTGAGGGGAAACAACAGTGGGATACACTCGCTCAGATGTCATTACTGAAACCCAACACCGCCTCATTATTTAAGATGAAAAAGTTCAGAGATGAACAAATGCAAACTGTGTCAGAAGGTGATGCTGCTTCCACGCCAAAGCACAGACAACACAGGAGACTGCAAAAAGATGGTTACGAAAGTGTATATATTACATTTAACTTATTTGGTTTATCTGCGGTTCTATCCTTAGGTCTCATTACTGTTGGATTAAAAAGCTGAAACTCATTCCTGTAGTTTTCATCTAAATATATCGCATTAATAAACTGTTTCCATCAAACAGGAGACATTGAATCCCTTCAAGAGCCAAGGTGACTATTATATACACCTAGAAATGACCTTTGACCTCTCCATGCCAACTTGATGCTTGACAGATGAGTGTTTTTGCAATAGTTTTGGACATTTTAGTTCCACAGCCAGTTAAAAACTAACATAATAACTTAATTTTACTTTCATTTCACTAAAACATATATATTAAGTTATTAAAATGTCTATAGGAGTGAGATTTAATCAAGCTGTAACTCATTCCTGTAATTTAAGATTTTAATATATTGCATAAATAACTTACTTTCATCAAATAAAAGACACTGAATCCTTTCCAGCCAGGTATATATTTTTATATGCCTGGAAATGACCTTTGACCTCTCCATCTCAAGGCCAACAGCACGACAGTTACTGCCATTTCCTGTGTTCAGTGGTATTTTATCACAATATCTGTCCCTGTTGGCATTAGCTGGCTACTTAAAAGTTAGCATTAATTCATATTGGATTACATGGTTCATCAGCTAGCATGCTAACTTGACGCTAAACAAATGAGTGTTTTGAATAGTAGGACACATTCAGCCCAACATGATATAAAGTGGGTGAGACCAGTTAATAATCATAATAGTAACATCATGTCTGTGTTTTTGTGGAGAAAAAAAGTCAAATTAAGTTATTAGAATGTCCAGAGAATGAGTTTCAATAAAGCTGAAACTCATCCCTGTAATTTTAGATCTGATTATATTGTATTGATAAATTGCTTTTATATCAAACAGGAGACAATGAATCCCTTCCAAAGCCAAGGGTATATATTATACACCTAGAAACGACCTTTGACCTCTCCATGTCAAGGCTGACAGCTCTACAAGTTACTGCCAATTTCCCATGTTCAGCTGTATTTTATCACAATATCTGTTCCCATTGGCATTAGTTTGCTACAAAACAGCTAGCATTAACTCAGATTGGATTACATGGTTCATCAGCTAGCATGCTAACTTCATCCTAAATAGATGAGTGTTGTGATAGTTTTGAACATATTAGTTACGGGGCGAGTGGGCCAGACTAGTTAAATAATACCATAATAATTTAATTTTACTTTGTTCCTTTCACTAAAACACATTAAGTTATTAAAACGTCTATAGGGATGAGGTTTAAAAAAGCTGAAAGTCATTCCTACAATTTTAGACTACAATAATTGCATTAATACATTGCTTTCATCAAATAGGAGACACTGAATCCGTTCCAGAGCCATGGGTACGATTATATACCTGGCAATGACCTTTGACCTCTCCTCTACAAGTTGCTATAGTTCAGTGACAGTGACAAAATATCAAAAAATTCTGCCGTTTCCTCAAGTTAAGTGGTATTTTATCACAATATCTGTCACCCATTCGCATCAGTTTGCTACAAAACAGTTAGCATTAATTCACACTGGATTATATGGTTCATCAGCTAGCATGCTAACTTGATGCTAAACAGATGAGTGTTTTTGTAATAGTTTGGAACATTTTAGTTTCGGGGCCACATTCAGCCCAGTTTGATCTAAAGTGGGTCAGACCAGTTAAATAATAGCAAAATAACTTTAGGTCTTTGTTTTAGTGAAAGTAAAATTAAATGATCAAAATGTTTACATTTACAAACTATCCTTCAACAAAAAATGAGAATAACCTGAAATGTCTTCAGAAAAATAAGCGTAATTTTGAAATTAGTCCTCAAATTATCTTTTTTAAAAGCTCTTTTCAAACATTTATTATATTTCAACTCAGTTTGTGATGTTGGCAATTATCATTTTTTATGGTTACATAGTTTTTTTTACTGTTTTGGTTTAGTTTAATATGTGTTGTATTTGTGTATGACACTTTTTTAAGTGATTTATGAATAAAGTTGGATTGGATACATATACATTACAGATCACACATTTAGCAACAAGCATAATATTTTTAAAATTTATGAGTTCCCATTATTTATAGGTTATTATGATAGAATTTTACTGGTCCGACCCACTTGAGATCCCACTGGTCTGTAAAGGTTGATGCTCTTGATTGTTAATATCTCCGGTGTAATTTTTCCACTTTGCAAATTCATCCTGGGCTGGATTGGGCCCTTTGGTGGACTGGTTTTGGGCCACACACCATATGTTTGACACCTCTAACCTACACAAAGTTGACTTTGCTTGACATCATTCAACCAATACTGTGTATTTTTTCTTATTTGGTAGTTGGAGGTATCATTAGCTTGGGGATTTTTATTCATGAAGTGTATAAAAGTCATGGCCAAAGCTAAATTCAGTGTTTTGTTTTTTTCCCTTTGGCTTATTTGGAGGATGGAGAGGAATGAGAGGTCAGTCAAACCCATTAATAAAACCAGAACAGCAGATGTCAAGTCCTCTATTAGCTTTTTAATATTTCACAAAAACAACCACAAGATCAGTCTTTACAAGGTCCAAATTAAGCAAATAAGACCAGACCACAATGACCTGTTCAAACATGTATTACCTTCATGTTTCTACATAGATTTCTTGGGCCCAGAATCAGTGATTTGACAGAAAAACACCAAAAATGCATGAAGGTGATGATCAAAATGAGGTTTCAGTAACATTCCACAGACCAGAAAGTAAGGCGTCAATTCAAGTCATCTGTCATCAACAACAATCCAAAGACAGCACAATCTACCAAAACTACTTTTATTTTGAGCTTCAATATTTAATCTGTTAAAGCCTTAAACCCCCACCAAAAAAATACAAACAGGAGCAAATTCACATTTTACTTGTTGGTTTTTCGGAGGATGGAGATTGAGAGGAATGAGAGGTCAGTCAAACCCATTAATAAAACCAGAGCAGCAGATGTCAAGTCCTCTATTAGCCTTTTAATATTTCACAAAACGACCACAAGACCAGTCTTTACAAGGTCCGAATGAAGCAAATAAGACCAGACCACAATGACCTGTGCAAACATGTATTACCTTAGTGTTTCTACATAGGTTTCTTGGGCCCAGAATCAGTGATATGACAGAAAAACACCAAAAATGCAGGAAGGTGACGATCAAAATGAGGTTTCAGAAACATTCCACAGACCAGAAAGTAAGGCGTCAATTTAAAAGTCATCCATCATCAACAACAATCCAAAGACAGCACAATCGACCACAACTACTTTTATTTTGTGCTTCAATATTGAATCTGTTCAAGCCTTCACCCCCCCCCCCCCCCCCCCCCGAAAAAAAAACGAGCAGGAGCAATTCACATTCACATCATTATCTTAAGACTCTGAGTATTCTGGTAATATTCCATAATTGCAGTGGAGTGACCTTAGGACAATGCCATTATGAGTTTAAAGGAGGACGAACTAATCTGAACGATGTAATTCCCTCTGAATATTCGGAGGCCCTGTCGACGCTCACTATCATGTTTGAACTCAACTTTACTTATCCACCGCTATTTGATTTCTTTAACATACTGCAATACAAATAAATTATTCATGTCAATTAGCTTTTCATCTTCTAAGATACGAACTTGTGTGATCCCTTTAACAACTATTTATTTCATGCTAAAACAGAGCTCTCCCTGGAAGCCCACTGCTATCGCCTGAGGACATGTCTTTTAAATAAAAGCATCAGAGCTTTGCATACCTACCATTTGCATATTAAAGCCACTGGGAGACACATGATAGAAGAATTGGGGTGAAGCAATCTAATCATCGCTCAACCTCTGACTGGAATCCCAAACTCTTTTTGGGTTGGCCTTTGGAGAGGCGGCGGGAATCGGCAGCAAGTGCGGAGAACGTTCGCAAATTAGCACTAATCTTCCCATGTTATTGTTAGTGGATTTGGTTGGAGCTCGGCTGTTGTTTATCGAGCCACAGTTGTGTCGTGATTTCACTGTGTTCGGCGCCATCTCCGATGACTCGATGGCTTCAGTTGGCACTTGTGTACAACCCGAAGACACACACCCGGGGAAGACAAAAATGTTTCCCTTCAAGCAAAAAAAAAAAAAAAACACTGAGAACAATGGAAGATGATGTAGAATTACTGATATTTCATGTAGACTTTCCATCATAGGGTTATTCCTGTGAGTGTACATAAGCGTTTGAACTTCAGAAGTTAGCACTCAGGCAAGAAACTCATCAAAAAGGCCAAAAAATAACATAGAAATGGTATAAACATGCAACCTCTGGAGTATCGAAACAACTTTGTTCAGAGGTGAAAAATGTGTTGTGAAGATTGTTGATGATAATGGCTCGCTGTACAAGAGTGGATTAACAAAGTACTTCACCCTTTACCAGGCAAGTGACTATTTTTGGTAATTTCTACACACAGTACAGACAGTGACAGCAATTGGTACAGTGAGTCAACAATCTCAGGTCCAATGTGGTCTCCAGGGTCTGTAAGGTCCACCTCTGCACGAACAGTGAGTGTACCTGCTTTGCTAGGTACCATGAAGTATGGTACTAATGTAAGGAATGATGTTCAAAGGGAGAATGTGGATGTGGACAGGGGGTCTGGATCAGCACTGATGTTGGACTAATGTTAGTGATGTTTTAATGTTCTAAAATACATGTTCCTTTCACCTTACATGTGTTTTTTTTATATTTTTATATACCTTGGATTTTTTTTTTTTTTTTTTTTTTTCCATTTATGGGTAGGGAATACAGCCCGACCAATTAAAGCGTTTCACAAGTTTATCAACATCAGCCAATATGTAGCCGATGTGACCGATATATTAACTTTTTTGCTGCATGGAGATTCTGTCGCTCGCTGCTCCTGTATGGTTTGGTGCGACACGGAGAGTCAGACGAACAGTAAAGCGAGTTAGTTTCACTTTCACTCCTGCTCGGACAATGACAGCCATCACACCCCCCACACACAATCACATTATCACGGACTACTACTAATCCCCCCGCTCCGACTTCAACCCCCCCACCACCACCACCGGCGAAAATCACGGACCGCTAACCCCCACCCCCCACCCCGAAAATCACGGACCCCCTGTCTTATGAAGTATCCACCCCCCACACACACCCATGTCCGTGCACTTCCTGTCTCCCTCACAGTTTCATTGCTGCAGACAGGCCGTGGGTGTTAATAGTGTAGGGGAGAACCCGGGGACAGTTGTAACACGGTGCAGTTGTAACTCTTGCTATTGCCCCAATCAGAACAACTTAGGACTCACCTAATTCACTCTGCACATCTCAGTTTAGTCCTTAGTCCACATAGAAGTTGTAGTGCCGTGAGTCAGACACATCCAAATTTGTGAGTGAAAACAGAATTGTGTGGTCAGTCAGGTTTTTTGCTCTAATGATTTTTTGTGATCGCATAGGTTGCATTTGAAAGTTGTGTGAATTATATTTGTGAGATAAGATTTATGCAACTGTTTATCCACCTGTCCACAATTATCTAATATAAGATTATTATATCCCGTGTAGATCTCGGTGGTCGCCAATATATCGGTTATCGGCCAATATACTGGATATCAGCTTTTTTTAGCCCCCAATATCTGTATCGGCCCCAAAACTCCCCTATCGGTCAGGCTCTAGTAAGGAACCAAATATGGTAACTTCCTTGACCTTGATTGTCTATATATTAATAAAAAAAAATTGGGAATATTTTGCAAAATTAATAAAGTTTTGTTATGTCCTCCAAAAACACACTAAGGCTGAAATGTGGAATTCTAGTATTTCTATGAGTGAACTATAAAGGTTAAAGCTTTGACTAATAATCAGAATATTTACATTTACCTTCATCTTTAATCTGAATTTTGCAACAAGTATGATCCTGTACCTTAACTTTTCTGATGCAGAATGGGTTCTCGCAGGGTTCCAACTATCTGTTAGTTTTGTAATGGATTATTTTCTTCGGTTCAATTAAAAGATTATTTGAATAGGTGAAAAAAAAATTGAAAAATGTGAAAAAGACATGGCTGAAAATGACAAACAACTGTCCTAATCCCAGACCTAGCTGAAACAACCACAAAAAGTATAAAAGTAAAAGGATATACATTTTTATATATATATAAAATAACAAGGTAGATATAAAAATATCTATAAACAAATCAAAAGAGATATACAAAGTGACCATTGCTCATTTATATTCATTATTTTGTCGATTATGTAATTTTATTTTAATCATTTTGTTGATTATTTTGGTCATTTTTTTGTATTTTTATATTATGTAATTTATTTTTAATCATTTTATTGATTATTTTGGTCATTTTTATATATTTTTATATAATGTAATGTATTTTTAATCATTTTGTTGATTATTTTGGTCATTTTTATATATTTTTAATATATATCTCTCTATGAAAACTCCACAAAACAAGTCAAATAACAGCTACAAACAACACTGCAGCCTCCAACAAATTTGGATCCAACTTAGTAACAACTTAAGATGGAACTAAAATTCAACTTTGTGTTGATCCTGGCGTCATGTGTGTCAGAATAAGCGTCCGTGTGAAACAACACAAAAGTGGAACCATGTTTAGCAGCAGCGAAATTAAGGAAACAAAGCTTCAATTCAGGGACATTGTAATTTTTTTATTTATTTTTTAAAACCAATTTGAGCCGATTAATCAGTTAATTGTTTCAGCTCTACCTCAGATTAATATCAGTGTAATTTTTGCATTTCACAAATTCATCCCACTACCCAGATTGGACCCTTTGCAGGCTGTTTTTGGTCCACGGGCCACATTTGACAAAATGTTAAAGAACTTGCAGCAGTAATTATCCAATGAAAGGATCTGAACTACTGGCTTGGTTAAATCCAGGTGTTTTTTTTAATCCATTATAGAGTAAGTTACATTCATGTTACAACATAAGCGCAAAATCCAACCAATTACAAAGCATCACACACTTCGACATAATAGAGTGTTTCAGTCCACCTTGTTAAACGCGTGTTTTCCAACGGCTTTCATCTTACACAAGCCTGAGGTCAAAACGGACCTGGAGATATGTTGATTTGTGAAACACACACAGCGTTTACTGTGAAGGTAATCAGCATTTGGGTAGTATTAGTGTAGTTTTCAGCCTGTATTATAGTGAGCTGCTGTTAGGTGTTTACCAGAGTTTGTGTTCTTTTTCGTTTTTAATGCACTCATTCTAACAAGACTTGACTCCGACTCTGCAATGAGAGCTGTGAGCATGTGTGTGTATATGTGTGTGTATGAATGTGTGTGTCCTCTCAGCCTGCATCATGCTGATCACCTCTGATACGCCGCTGCCCTGTGGCTACACATGCCCTGTTTAGGCAGAGACAAGAAGACACCAGCTCGTATCATGGACAGAGACGTGCAGCTCTGCAGCCCAGTGGTAAAATCCACCTAAACACTTAAGCCGCATTCATTTGCAGCGTCGAACAGTAACAAAGTAAGAACAATTTACCACTGTACTCAAGTATGTTTTGGGAGAATTTGCACTTTTCTGTTTATTTTTTTTATTCTGTTTACTTCACTACATTTCCTACTCAATTTCGTATTTCTACTATGATAAATTTTTTAATGCGAGTATCATTACATTAAGTTTAGACTTCGTCCTACTCCTTTTTGACCATGCAAAATTCAAACTTGTATGTGCTTGAAGATAGATTCTGTCCATTTAAATGTTTTTTTTTTTTTATGTCTTAATTTGCTTTGTTTTGTCTTATTTCTTGCATGTTCAAAATAAAATAAAAAATAAAAAATAAATAAAATTACTCGTTATAAATTAAAGGAAATTTGGTGTTTTCGCAGCTGAGAGTAACAGGGACTGGAACAAAGTCAGGAAGCTGATGTGTCATTAGGCTTAATTACGTAATGATCCACATTCGATCTGTTGATGTGAGCAGCAGCGTACTATTCCAAATTCTGACGCCTTTGGTTGTTATAAACATTTACTTGTACTTTTGCTTCATGACTTGAGTACATTTAATTGTAGATTATTTGCTATACTTAAGTACAGTAAATACTTACAGACTTTAACTTGAGACTTTCATTTGATGACTTGAACTTCTGGGTGAACATCAGTGTCAAAAAATTTAAGTTTCCCCTATCTTTGCTTAAATGCGCTCATGTTTTAAGTTAAGGCTGCAAATGACTTTTGTCACCAATTTTTCATCAATCTGTGTGACCCCAGTCAAAGTATCACAAATCTGTAAGTCTTTCCGTGATTACACACCTGAATCTCTTCCCTCATGGTGGACTATTTCAAGTGTGCTCCACTGTAAACAATCCATTTCTTTACAAACAGATCCAATAGGTCACTCGGGGCATTTTCGTAAATTTGTCGCGACGTGTATTGTGGGAAGTGGAGCTCCACAGAGCCACATTATGGCCGCAGTGTCAACAAACACGGAAACGGCGTCATTGCCTCTTACTACTGCAGCTATGAGGAGTTCCGCTTCCAACAATGCACATCGCGACAAATTTCTGAAAATGCCGAGTGACCTACCAGCTCTGTTGAATGAGAATATGAAACCAAGAGGAAGGATATTCTAAGAACAAGGGTGTCCAAACATATGGTCCGTGGGCCAAACCGGCCCCCCAAAGAGTCCAATCCTTCACATGGATGAATTTGTGAAATGGAAACATGACACGGAATATAACAATCAATCATGTAAAACAATAGCACAAAATCCTTCAAATAATGACAGCGCCAAACTGTTGCTTTTTTCGTTTAATGTGGAAAAAAGCGAAATTACAATTAGGTTCATTAGTTTCATTTTAACAGTATTCTACCTGTTATTAATGTTCTGTGCATCTCAAGAGCCACTGTGATGTCTAAGTTTGTTAATAATCAGGTAAGATATAATATTGTTGAAATTTAATTAATTTTTCTTAAGAAATTTCAGTTAGTTTGTAGATGTTTTCATTTTCACCCTATAAAAAGGTAGAGAAAAGTTTGGAGTTGACATTATTTATAGTTTAACATTTTACTGGTCCAACCCACATTAGTCTGCATGTGGAAACTGAACTAACATTATTTTGACGCCACTGTCTTAGAATGAAGAAAAGATGAAAATGCAGCAGTGAAGAGGAAAGAAAACACATGAAAAAAAAAAAAAAAATTTAAATTCAACGACTGGTTTGTGGCCCATACATGAATCAAACTGGACCTGCAGAAGGTCAAAAGTGGACAAGTGTTTGGAAAATGATAAATTAAGCCACACTTTTACTGTAACTTCAGCCACAGCTATAGTCAAGCTTTCAATGAAGAAAAAAAAAAATCAAGTAAAGTCTGCAGGAGTGAGTGGTATTGGACTTGTTCTGATGTTCAGGTATAAAGACATGTTAGATAAAGGAGGAAATGAATTCAAAGAAACAAACTTTGACGGATATTAAAAGAACATAAGAACTGTGGAGAGTAAAGGTGAAAATGAACAAAAAAACAAGATAGTTATTGAACACAACTGAAGTGGTTTATGTGTACTCTTCTATTGTTTTTCAACTATTTAATTTTTTTATATCCTCTTGAGACCCAGCATCATCATCATCTATCCATACAGTATATTTATAGTATTATACATCTTAATCTGTATATGTCATTATGCACCTGTATAATAAATACTGTATATATTGCAATGTTTACTACTGTTACTGTGCTGATTATTACTATTATCATTATTATCATTATCATGATTATTATTATTATTATTATTGTTATTATTATCTATACAGTATATTTACAGTATTATACACCTCAATCTGTATATTATATCATTATCCACCTGTATAATTAATGAATATTGTAATGTTTATTCTTACTATTACTGTGTTTATTACCATTATTAACATAATTATCATCATTATTTTATTATCTTCATTATTTTCATCATTATCATCATTATTTTGTTGCCATCATATTTTTTTTTTAAATCATCATCATCATTATTATCGTTGTTTTTACTGCTACTATTATTATTATTATTACTACTACTATCATCCATATAGTATATTTATAGTATTATACATTATACACCTCAATCTGTATATTATATCATTATCCACCTATATAATTAGTGAATATTGTAATGTTTATTATTACTATTACTGTGTTTATTACTATTAATATAATTATCATCATTATTTTATTATCTTCATCATTATTTAGTTGTCATCATAATTTTTTAAAATTATCATCTTCATTATTATCATCATTATTATTAATATTATTATTATTGTTGTTGTTGTCGTTACTACTACTATTATTATTATTACTACTACTCTCATCCATATAGTATATTTATAGTATTATACAGTATACACCTCAATCTGTATATTATGTCATTATCCACCTGTACAATTAATACTGTATGTTGTAATGTTTATTATTACTATTAATCTGTTTATCATCATCATTATTATCATCCATATAGTATATCTATAGCACCTCAAACATCTATCCTATATTCATGCACATACTGGATATCTTCTGTTTAGACGCTGAACTGCATTTTGTTTCCTTGTAAACATGTAATGACAAAGTTCAATCTAATCCAATCTAAAAAAAAAAAAAAAAAAAGCACTGGAAAAAGGAAAAGTCACCACAGAAATCAGAGTTCAGAGTTTGGAGACGGAGCTGTGCAGTTTAAGAGTGAGTGGAAAGTGCAGTGAAGTGCAGGGTAAACTTGTGAGGCGGTGTCGTTCTGACTTCCTGTGATTTGTTTGCCCTGTGGCGAGCGCCGTCCCGTATCGGCTCGGACAGATAGGACGAGAGCCGCCCCGAGTCCACGCCGGCCCACCGCTAACGGGTCACATCACACGCCGGTGTCACTCGCGATGTCCACTCACTTCGGACCTGACCCACTTCGCCCAGTCCGACCACTGCTTACGCCATCATCATCACCGTCGTCGTCTTCGTCGTCCCCATCGGCCCTGACACTCTGCAATCTGAGCCGCGCTGCTAATTAAGGCCTTCATACACAATCAGATGAAGCGGCCCCCGTTTCCCCCTCCGCATCGTCAGCGACAGCAGATTGATGCTCGGCGAGATCACGCAAATGAGGGCGTCGGGGTGTTTATGAGAAACAGATCATTTTAATGGATCCAACTTCTCGGGACAGTCACTGGCGAAGTTCTTGGTGGGAAATATCTGTGTCATGTGGGTCAGCGATGAGGATCAGGAGCAAAACCATGGGTTATTTAGTGTTACCGGGGAGGAAAATGTCCAAAAGATGGACGGACGGACGATAAAAGTACACAACT
The DNA here is from genome assembly GCF_902148855.1 of Sphaeramia orbicularis. NCBI lineage: Eukaryota > Metazoa > Chordata > Actinopteri > Kurtiformes > Apogonidae > Sphaeramia > Sphaeramia orbicularis. Next base: position 4,720,936 of record NC_043958.1, read on the forward strand.
GAATCAGCACAAATACTGGGGATCTGTTTAACGTCACTTTTTCATGCTTTCATGCTTGAATTACGAAGGAAATGTGCCTGTTTTTAGGATTGTGCTGCAATTTAAAATCCAATTCTACACCATTATGTTGTAAGTAACATTAAATATTGAGCATAAGGCATTGAAATGTTAAGACAGTGATAAAAAAACATGTTTGCCTCCAAGAAAAAGGACGTTTCGCTGTCTAGGTTTCTTATTCCTTTGATTTTTAAGGTCGTATCTGATCATATTAGGAGTCAGTGATTTAAGTTGTGGCAAAATTTTCTATTTTCCCCTTTTTTCTTATTTCCTATTCGCTGATGATGCACTTTTATCAGTTCAGTTTTAGCAAAAAACAGCTCCTCATATTGACTTTAAGTTTTGCTTTTTCTTTTCATCCGTTTTCGATATATTTATGGATACCAGCTAGTGAGCTAATAAAAGCTAGCAACTTGACATGAAATGAGGTTAATTATTTGATCAAATCAATAACATTTTATTTATATAGTGTCAAATCATAACAAAAGTTATCTCATGACACTTTTAAACTCCTAAAAATCCAGCAGCTTTGGAAAACATTTTGGATGACATAATTTTTTATTTTATTAGCTCCATATGTTAAACAAAAGTGCTCTTGTGAGTTAAGTTAAATAATTTGCTTGTTTATTTCGAATACTGCATTAAAATCAAACAAAAGATCAAGAGTTATTTAACTTTTTATAAAAGTAAATGGTTTAGGTCGACAGTGGATGTTTGGGTCTTTATGAGTTAATTCAGTTTTATTTGTAGAGCCTTTTATCACAACAAGGTTGCCTCACAGGACTTTACAGAATTAGTTGGATATGAAACAAACAGTCAAACAGTAGATGAAGGAAATTAGGAGTTAAATGATGCTACTATTGATCAGTTATTCCAGTTCAGTTAGACGAACCCAAGATTGATAACCCACAAAACGACTTGTACTGGTTTAAAAAAAAGTAGCATCTAGTATTTTCGGATCAAGGTTACAATAGTTTGAGATTTTTCATTGTAGTTTAGTTTTGACTTTCTTTTCTCTACTTCAGTTAGTTTTAATTGGTTTTTAGAGCTGGTTTGCTAGGTTTTGTTAGTTTTCATTTTTCTCTAAATGCTTAGTCTTAGTTTTTTCACATCTCTTCCTCGCTGTCGTATTCAAATAAATCCCATCCAGGACTCTGCTGCTTTTCTCCCAACTTTAGTCTCCACGTTTCCAGGTAGAGTGGGGACATGAAGACGACTCTAAACCACAAGTGATGAGAAGTGACGGAATATGAAGTGCTGTATGATGCCGCTAGATAAAATTGCTAAAGCAAAATAAATCGATTTTGTATCAATCCGACATTGACAAAGACGAAAACAAAGGGAATTTTATCCATAATTTCTATACGTTTTAGTAAGTTTTCTAAGCACACAATACAGTTTCAGTTATCTTTTTTTTTCTTTTAATTATAGTTTTGATTCATTTCAGTTCACTAAAATGTTTTTTCAATTCTAGATTTCATTAGCGATAATAACCTTGCTTTGGATCAGGTCCCGACGACACCTTGGAGTCAAACAGCGACAAACGGAGGACAGTGAAGCTCGAGTCAAGTCTCGGGTTCCCTCATTGTCACATCTTGTATGACAGGTTGGCTCGGCGTCCTGGCGTCATGACATGAGCGAGGTCCGAGTGGTGGGCAGACTTCCTCAGCACACATGGCAGTGGGCTGCGCAGCCTTGCCGCCACCCCACCAACCACCCAACACCCCCACCCCTCCTCACCACCAGCACCACCACCCCCTTCCATGGATCCATTTAGAGGGTTTTCCTGGAAGGTTCCACCTCGCTTTGCTCAGGGGACAAATGTGAAGCTTTACAGTCAGACTGGCTTTGTTGCAGACACTCCGGTCTCGGTGTTAGCGCGCCGGCTGGGCCCTGCTGATAGCTACTGCTACTGCCAAGGTGTGTCCGAACACACACACATTAACACGCCAAAACACACACGATGGAACGCAAACTTGTCCGCGCCGCCTGAGAACAGACAAGGT
>NC_043958.1:5088990-5151490 GCF_902148855.1 Sphaeramia orbicularis
TGTTGTGAGTTTTTTCCATTAACCCTTTCATGCACGAATTGAGAACCTTAATCAAAATTTTTTTCCTGAGTGTTTTTATTCCTCTTTAGGGATGAAAAAAAAAATGCAATTGAAAATTTTCCTCTGGAAAAAAAAAAAAAAGATAAATAATAAAAAAAATATTTTTATAAAAATGTTAAAAAAAAAAAAAAACATTAAAAAAATAATAATAATGAAACAAATTTTTTATGAACCTGTTTTTCATAAAGTGGCAAAAATGAGCACTCAGCTGGACACCACACGTTTAATTTTTGATGCACAGAAACATGTATTTACTGATAAATTGTGTGAAAACTATGGGGAGGATTTGGGATTCTGGGGGTTTATGCTCAGGAGAGATCTACATATGTTACCAATTCATGTCAGAAAAGATATGGAGCGTCTTAAAACTTTAGTAAAGATATGTCAACAAAAAAAGCAAACAAACAAAAAAAAAACTACAACAATGAAAAGAACAACAAAAATCCACGAATGTACAAAAGAACAGCTGAAGGAATAACTGTCCACTGGAGTGACCACTGTGCATGAAAGGGTTAATCACAAATGCGATGATTTGTTTATTTATTATGACACGAGAAGTCATTCCATAAATCAGCATACGTTGATTATTATTATATTCGCCCTCTTTTCCGTTCTAAATTAACCCATAAAGACCCAGTGCTACTTTTACATCAGTTCCCAAATGAATTTTTCTCTATATTTAACTTTTCTTAAGTGATTTATCATCATTTATTAAAACATTATCATCTGTATTTGGCATTTTTTTCAGTGAAAGTCACTTATTTTCCTGTAGTTAAACCACTGATCATGTAGATGTTCATCAAAGCTCAGATTAAAGTTGAGGGGTTTTTATTTCAAAACTGAGAAAACTGCAAAAAAAAACAAAAAAAAAAACAAAACGACATTTTCCATAAAACATATTAACTGAACATAAACCCAGTGTGTCCATCCACTGTCATCGATCCAGCTCCATGGGTTTTACTGGTGAATCAATGTTATACTGATAATGACAACGATAATTTGGTTAATTTTATTGATAAGTTTGATGACTATTTTAATTTGTTTTTAGTTATGACAACTCCAAATGATAGTTTCTCGAGTAAATTCAAAGGGTTATCAAAACACGTCTTTTTCTGCAAAATCTATCCTTAACTGAACATAAACTCAGTGTGTCCATCCACTGTCATTGATCCAGTTCCACGGGTTTACTGGTGAATCAATGTTGTAGAAGATGACGGTGTTTCCACAGTAACTACAGAGCCTCTGAACGTCCAAATGGGTCATATCTGATGACCATGAAAAGATGACAAAATGTATTTTACACTAATTATTTAAATGTATTGATAGGATGAGTGGATCAATAGGTATTAAACATTTTTGATCACGACATGATTTTGATCGCTGGTGGCTGTTTGGGTCTTATGGGTTAACAAAATGATTGGGTTTCCTGGTGTCCACACATACCGCGCTATGTTTCTTTTAAAACTTTTCTTCTTTGATTGTTGTAATGTTCATCAACATCAGGTTTATTTTATTCATGCAACTCTAGTTGCGGAAAAAGGTCTTTTCATTGCAGTTTTGCACGATATACCATTTGCGCTATACCTGAAAAACCAGCTCTCGTCAGTGCACAAACTTTAAAAGAAAATTTAAGTTTTGGCAAATTGTCGTTTTGCCATTAGCTAAATTTTTATGTGCAAGTCAATTTGCGCAACTTAAGGGTCAATGGAAAAGCGAGCTAGAGATACACAAAGGATGGATTAGGTCTTTGCCCCAAGTGGAGGAGTTTAAGTATCTCGGGGTCTTGTTGACGAGTGAGGGAAGGGATGAGCGTGAGATTACAGACGGATCGGTGCAGCGTCTGCAGTGATGCAAGTCGCTGTATCTGTCAGTTGTGGTAAAGAAGGAGCCGAGCCGAGAGGCGAAGCTCTCAATTTGACCGGTCAATCTATGTCCTACCCTCACCTGTGGTCATGAGCTTTGGGTCATGACCGAAAGGACAAGATCCCGGATACAAGCGGTCGAAATGAGTCGGGTGGCTGGGCGCACCCTTAGGGATAGGGTGAGAGCTCAGTCACCAGGGAGGAGCTCGGAGTAGAGCCGCTGCTTCTCCACATCCAGAGGGGCCAGCTGAGGTGGCTCGGGCATCTGTTTCGGATGCCTCCTGGACGCCTCCCTGGGGAGGTGTCCGGGCATGTCCCACCGGGAGGAGACCTCGGAGAAGACCCAGGACACGTTGGAGAGACTATGTCTGTGGGCTGGCCTGGGAACGCCTCGGGGTCCCCCCGGAAGAGCTGGGGGAGGAGTCTGAGGAGAGGGAAGTCTGGGCATCCCTGCTTAGACTGTTACCCCCGCGACCCGGCCCCGGATAAAGCGGAAGAGAATGGATGGATGGATGCAGTTAAATAATAAATAATAAATAAGGTGAGAATAATGTCAAAAGTGTAAAAAAAGTCAAAATTCATATAAGAACTAGAAGCTCGGAGAGCGCAGACCTCTGCCAAGGCTGATCAGTGGCCCCCCCCCCGCCAAGGAGGTTATGTTTTTGCCAGGGTTTGTTTGTTTGTCTGTCTGTCTGTCCGTTAGTGTGCAACATAACTCAAAAGTTATGGACAGATTTGATGAAATTTTCAGGGTTGTTGGAAATGGGCCCCCCGTGGGCCCCCCCACCCCCGATCACCACCAAAAATTTAATCATTTCTTCCTTATCCCATTTCCAACAAACCCTGAAAATTTCATCCAAATCTGTCCATAACTTTTGAGTTATGTTGCACACTAACGGACAGACAAACAAACAGACAGACAGACAAACAACAGACAGACAAACAAACAAACAAACCCTGGCAAAACATAACCCCTGGCGGAGGTAATAATGTCCAACATAATGTAAGAATGAAGGAAAAATAAATAAATAATAAATGAATAGATAAATAAGGTGAGAATAATGTCAAAATAAGGTGGAAAAAAAAGTCAAAATTCATATAAAAATAATGTCAAAATAATGTAAGAATGAAGTAAATAAATAAATAAATAAATAAGGTGGGAATAATGTCAAAATAATGTGGCAATAAGTTTCAAAAAATGTGAGAATGATACAGATAAATAAAGTTAAAATAATATAGAACAATGTTAAAGTAATGTAAGAAAAAAGAAAAAGTAATGTGAGAATATGGTGAAAATAATGTAAAACTCAAAATAGTGAAAGGAAAACAAGTAAGTGGTGTGTGTGTGTGTGGAGTGTGGTGTGAGTGTGTCAGAGGTACTTCTAAAGTGCATTGTTCAGGTTTTTACTTCTGAAGTGGTCTGTGTGTGTCTGTCCAGTGTGCAATATGACTTCAACTGTATACTATGTGTGTGTGTGTGTGTGTGTGGTGTGTGTTGCGTTTGTCCAGACACACTGTGTATGTGGGGGGGCAGCCTGCTCCCGGTCTGACAGGAGGATTATGGAAACAGATGACTTACGCTTCTAATTGGCAGCATTAAATTGCAAACAGAGTTCAGGAGTCCAGGAGAGTTATAAATGGTCAAAGAAAGGTGTGTGTGTCTGTGTGTGTGTGTGTGGTGTGTGTGTGGGTGAGTGTGTATGTGTGTCCGTTTTAATGGATGGTGGGTTTAAACCACCCTGCAGAAGAAGTTGACACGTTTGTATTTCCTTCAGATTTTACGCATTTACACAAAGTTACAGAGATATTAGAAAAATACTGCAATACTTTAACAGGCAAAAATCAACGTACTACTATATGAAAGTGTGAATACGTGAGAAAAAAGGGAAAACATTCAGAGTTATGTCATAATACGGTGAGAAGAACATTAAAATATGACTTTTTCTTGCAATGTATGGCTTTATATTGAGAGGTGAAAAAAAGTTAAAATAAAAAAAATGTAATATTATAAGAAAATAAAGCTTAAATATGGGAATTAATTCATCATATTACAAGAAAAACATATATAAAATAGAAACCTAATATACATGTTATGAATGTTATGTTATTTGTTATCTATAATATGTTACAGTACTAAAGCGTAGTAAAAATCAGTTTGGAATGACATATAAAGGCGAGTATAAGATCTGATTTGGTTATATCAGTCCAGTTTATCTACATTTTACATTTTCTAATTAATGACAGAACTTAAGATGTGTTGAAAGAAACAATGTGTCCCAGAAGCAGACAAGATGACAACTGACTAATGTATGTTAGAACTGGTCTGCAGTGTTAGGCAGGATGGATTGGATAGAAGGATGGATGGATGGATGGAAGAAAAGAAAGATGGATGGATGGATAGAAGGATGGATGGGATGGATGGACGGATGGATGGATGGAAGAAAAGAAAGATGGATGGATGGATGGATAGAAGGATGGATGGATGGATGGATGGATGGATGGATGGATGGAAGAAAAGAAAGATGGATGGATGGATAGAAGGATGGATGGATGGATGGATGGACGGATGGATGGATGGAAGAAAAGAAAGATGGATGGATGGATGGATGGATAGAGAGGATGGATGGATGGATGGATGGGAAGAAAAGAAAGATGGATGGATGGATGGATAGAAGGATGGATGGATGGATGGATGGATGGATGGAAGGAAAGAAAGATGGATGGATGGATAGAAGGATGGATGGATGGATGGAAGGATGGATGGATGGATGGAAGAAAAGAAAGATGGATGGATGGATGGATGGAAGGATGGATGGATGGATGGAAGAAAAGAAAGATGGATGGATGGATAGAAGGATGGATGGATGGATGGATGGACGATGGAAGAAAAGAAAGATGGATGGATGGATGGATGGATGGGTGAAAAGAAGGAAGGAAGGAAAGATGGATGGATGGATGGATGGATGGATGGATGGAAGGATGGATGGAAGGAAGGAAGGAAAGATGGATGGATGGGTGGATGAAAAGAAGGAAGATAAGAAGGATGGATGGATGGATGGATGGATGGATGAAAAGAAGGAAGGAAGGAAAGATGGATGGATGGATGGATGGGATGGATGGATGGATGAAAAGAAGGAAGGAAGGAAGGAAAGATGGATGGATGATGGATGAAAAGAAGGAAGGAAGAAAGAAAGAGGGATGATTGGATGGATGGATGAAAAGAAGGAAGGAAGGAAAGATGGATGGATGGATGGATGGATGGATGAAAAGAAGGAAGGAAGGAAAGATGGATGGATGGATGGATGGATGATGGATGGAAAGAAGGAAGGAAGGAAAGATGGATGGATGAAAAGAAGGACGGACGGAAGGAAGGAAGGAAAGAAGGAAGGATGGATGGATGGAAAGAAGGAAGAAAGGAAGGATGGATGGAAGAAAGGAAAGATGGAAGGAATGAAGGAAGGAAGGAAGGAAGGAAGGAAAGATGGATGGATGGATGAAAAGAAGGAAGGAAGAAAAGAAAGATGGATGATTGGATGGATGGATGGATGAAAGAAGGACGGACGGAAGGAAGGAAGGAAAGATGGATGGATGGATGGAAAGAAGGAAGGAAGGATGATGGCTGGAAAGAGGGAAGGAAGGAAAGATGGATGTGTTAGTACCACCCATATATTTCATATATCCATACAGTTCCATACTCACAGCTGTTAAACTACTCAGTTCTTTTTATCGCTATTAAATTTAATATAATCATAATAATAATAATAATAATAATAATAATACTTTCCATCTCTGTTAAATCCATGCTAATAATTCCCAGACATTTTGGGAGGTTAATGGTGAATGTGAACTAAACATCAGACACGCTGTGGTTGTGTGTGCGTTGTGTGTGCGTTGTGTGTGCGTTGTGTGTGTGTTGTGTGTGCGGTGTGTGTGCGTTGTGTGTGCGTTGTGTGTGTTGTGTGCGTTGTGTGTGTGCGTTGTGTGTGCGGTGTGTGTGCGTTGTGTGTGCGTTGTGTGTGTTGTGTGCGTTGTGTGTGTGCGTTGTGTGTGCGTTGTGTGTGTTGTGTGCGCTCAGTCACCTCCATGAAGCAGAAGTGGACCTCAGTCCTGCACATGTGCGCTGAAGGTAAACAGCTGAGGCGGCAGCGGCACATAAACCAGCACCTGTTGGCCATTACCTTTCCAGCCAAGGTACAGAGCAGCAGCAGCAGGCCCATCCTCCGCCTTAAGGGGGTCCGCTGCACCCAGACCGGATTCCAGACCAGTGAGCGTCTGGGGACTGAAAATACCCCGACAGCTGCACCGGCCTTCACCTGGCACCTGTTGAGCAACCGGACCACGAGAGCTGGGAGTGCACACACTGAACAAGCAGCAGAACCGGTCTCACATGGTCCTGCAGAGACCACCAACCGGACCTGATACAGCCAGGGTTCAACAGACCTGAGGGATCTGAGGAGGAACACTGAAGTTCAACTGGCACAACTGAAATTCAACTGTAGACATAAGGGATGTTATAACTTTAGTTCAGTTTTAGATTTAAGGACTTTACAACTTTAGTTCAACTGTAGACATAAGGACTTTACAACTTTAGTTCAACTGTAGACATAAGGACTTTACAACTTTAGTTCAACTGTAGACATAAGGACGTTACAACTTTAGTTCAATTTTAGACTTAAGGACGTTACACTTTAGTTCAACTGCATATGAACATTACAACTTAGTTCAGCTGTAGACATAAGGACTTACAACTTTAGTTCAACTGCATATGAACATTACAACTTTAGTTCAGCTGTAGACATAAGGACTTTACAAACTTTAGTTCAACTGCATATGAACATTACAACTTTAGTTCAGCTGTAGACATAAAGACTTTACAACTTTAGGTTCAATTTTAGACTTAAGGACTTTACAACTTTAGTTCAATTTTAGACCTTAAGGACGTTACAACTTTAGTTCAACTGTATATGAACGTTACAACTTTAGTTCAACTGCATATGAACATTACAACTTTAGTTCAACTGCATATGAACATTACAACTTTAGTTCAGCTGTAGACATAAGGACGTTACAACTTTAGTTCACCTGTATATGAACATTACAACTTTAGTTCAACTGCATATGAACATTACAACTTTAGTTCAGCTGTAGACATAAGGACATTACAACTTTAGTTCAACTGCATATGAACATTACAACTTTAGTTCAGCTGTAGACATAAGGACGTTACAACTTTAGTTCACCTGTATATGAACGTTACAACTTTAGTTCAACTGCATATGAACATTACAACTTTAGTTCAACTGTAGACATAAGGACGTTACAACTTTAGTTCACCTGTATATGAACATTACAACTTAGTTCAGCTGTAGACATAAAGACTTTACAACTTTAGTTCAATTTTAGACTTAAGGACTTTACAACTTAGTCAATTTAGACTTAAGGACGTTACAACTTTAGTTCAACTGTATATGAACGTTACAACTTTAGTTCAGCTGTAGACATAAGGATGTTACAACTTTAGTTCAACTGTAGACATAAGGACTTTACACTTTAGTTCAATTTTAGACTTAAGGACTTTACAACTTTAGTTCAATTTTAGACTTAAGGACGTTACAACTTTAGTTCAACTGGTATATGAACGTTACAACTTTAGTTCAACTGTAGACATAAGGACGTTACAACTTTAGTTCAACTGCATATGAACGTTACAACTTTAGTTCAACTGGAGACATAAGGATGTTACAACTTTAGTTCAATTTTAGACTTAAGGACGTTACAACTTAGTTCAACTGTAGACATAAGGACTTTACAACTTTAGTTCAATTTTAGACTAAGACGTTAAAACTTTAGTTCAACTGTATATGAACGTTACAACTTTAGTTCAACTGTATGAACGTTACAACTTTAGTTCAACTGTATATGAACGTTACAACTTTAGTTTAACTGTAGACATAAGGATGTTACAACTTTAGTTCAATTTTAGACTTAAGGACGTTACAACTTTAGTTCAACTGTAGACGTAAGGACGTTACAACTTTAGTTCAATTTTAGACTTAAGGACGTTACAACTTTAGTTAAATTTTAGACTTAAGGACTTTACAACTTTAGTTCAATTTTAGACTTAAGGACGTTACAACTTTAGTTAAATTTTAGACTTAAGGACTTTACAACTTTAGTTCAATTTTAGACTTAAGGACGTTACAACTTTAGTTCAACTGTATATGAACATTACAACTTTAGTTCAACTGTAGACATAAGGACGTTACAACTTTAGTTCAACTGTATATGAACGTTACAACTTTAGTTCAACTGTAGACGTAAGGATGTTACAACTTTAGTTCAATTTTAGACTTAAGGACGTTACAACTTTAGTTCAACTGTAGACGTAAGGACTTTACAACTTTAGTTCAATTTTAGACTTAAGGACGTTACAACTTTAGTTCAACTGTAGACATAAGGACTTTACAACTTTAGTTAAATTTTAGACTTAAGGACTTTACAACTTTAGTTCAATTTTAGACTTAAGGACGTTACAACTTTAGTTCAACTGTATATGAACATTACAACTTTAGTTCAACTGTAGACATAAGGACGTTACAACTTTAGTTCAACTGTATATGAACGTTACAACTTTAGTTCAACTGTACACGTAAGGACATTACAACTTTAGTTCAACTGTAGACGTAAGGACATTACAACTTTAGTTCAACTGTAGACGTAAGGACATTACAACTTTAGTTCAACTGTAGACGTAAGGACTTTACAACTTTAGTTCAATTCTAGACTTGAGGACTTTACAACGTCAGCTCAATTTTAAACATAAGGACTTTACAACTTTAATTCATTTTTAGACTTGAGGACATTCAAATTTTATTTCAATTTTAGACTTGAGACCATTAAAATTTTATTTCAAGTCTAGACTTGAGAACATAAACATTTTATTTCAATTTTAGACTTCAGGACTTTACAACTTCAGCTCAATTTTAAACATAAGGACTTTACAACTTTAATTCAGTTTTCAACAAAAGGACTTAAAACACACACACACACACACACATATATATATATATATATATATATATATATATATATATACATAAACACACACACACAAATAAATAATTTGGTATTTCTGACAAAGTGAAGGAAACTGTTGATTATTGGAAGCTCAAAAAAGACAGGTCTCCAAAACAACACCTCCTTTTTTTCCTCATTATACAATGATATCTTGTTATATTATTTTATGCTGTTGCTAAAATTAACTCTGTGACTGAGTTGTTGTTATTTCACACATTATATTCCATACAGTGACAAGAAACAAACAAACAAAACAACGATGGTTTTGTCTCTAAAATAAGAAGGTTTATCACTACTTTCTGCATAAATATCTTCAGTCATGTGACGTTCTGAGCTCTGCTGCAGCCTCATTCAGTAAGACTGAGTTATAGTGTGTGTGTGTGTCAGTTCAGTGTGACCGCCTGGACAGATGTGACACTGTTTTCATCTTATATTCCAAACAACATGCCATCCCACTGACATCACATGTGACAGTAGACTGCCCTTCCTTTTGTTCCACGCTGCTCCTCCACACTATAGGTGTCATCCTGTGGACGCATGTTTTATGGATGAACACATATCCAGTCGTCCTCTGGTTATAGAATCAGCTCCGTAAATAAATTTCAAGTCAATAATCGTTGATAGTATGGGAAAGTAATCAGCAGTTTGAGCCGAGTTCAGGGAAAATTCCTCTAATATTCCACATTTTACTCATGGTTATTACTATGAAGCTGCAGGAAGACGCTTGTATCATGTCTGGTGCGGCTGCTGGAGGAGATTTGTGTTTTACTTCATGATTTATTCATTATTCTTTGGCCTCTCGCTTTTCCTTAATAAATAACGGTACAGATATGTAGGTCCAAGACATAAAAGGAGAGGTCCCCGGTTGAATGAAAACAGGGACGCTGCCCCCGATGGTGTCTCACGAGGCGGCGTTCAGACGTTCAGACGTTCGGATGTTCGGAACAGAATGCTGCCGTTGTTGCCGACGCACGATGAGAAACGTGTGACCACGCGTCAAACGAACGCAACATTTTTCCCATGTTACTGTCTGAACTGGAAACCCCATTTGTTCCAGACACGTGTGAAAGCGTGGCGACTTCCTGTTACCGCGGCGACCAACGGACATGTTTATAGAGAAGAGCTGAGACGGACGTGAGTTAAAGGGAAGTGAAGTTTGTAAAAGGTGAGTTCATTTGTATAAAGAGATAAATCATGGTGCTTTATAGAAAATCGGACCAGTGTATCTGTATCTGAGCGGCACGTTCGATCAAGAATCAATACGCAGTTGAATTTGTGAGGTCGTCAGGTTCTGTCAGAACAAAAGTGGGCGGTACTTTCACTGGAGGAGAACGCAACTAATTCAATTAAAGTCCATCTATGACTTCTGTCAGTGTCATAGGAACTATACTGATATCTGTAACTATTGACATGTCATAAACCATCAAAATATGGACCATAATTAGTAAAGGTAAATTTTAATATTTAAAAAATGTGGTCAAAATTAAAAAAATAAAATAAAAATAAAATCTAAATTTCTCAAAAATGTGAACAAACTTTGTAGATATTTTCCAAAGGAAGCTGCAAATAAAATCTACAATGAATCCAACCAGTAGTTTCAGAGCAGGTTGTTGAAATCTAGACATTGGTGACCTTTAGTTTGACCATTCACTCATTGAAGGTCAAGGTCATGGATCCAAATGAAAGTCAATATATAACTTCCTATCAGTGCAATAGTAACTATATTGATATTTGTAACCATTTCCATGTTATAAACCATCAAAATATGGGCCATTATAGGTAAAGGGAAATATTTAATATTTAAAAAAAATGTCAAAAGTTAAAAAAAAAAAAAAAAAATCAAAATTTCTCAAAACTGTGGACAAACGTTGTAGATATTGTCCCAAGGAAGCTATATATAAAATCTAAAATTAATCTGACCAGTAGTTTCAGAGAAGAAGACTGTTGAAATGTTGACATTGATGACCTTAGTTTGACCATTCAAGGTCACTGAAGGTCAAAGGTCATGAACCAACATAAAAGTCTAGATATAACTTCTTATCAGTGCAATAGTAACTATATTGATATCTGTAACTATTGACACGTTATAAACCACCAAATTTTTATCATTACATGTCAATGCAAATTTTTAATATTTTAAAAACATGTCAAAAATTTTAAAAAAATCTAAATTTCTCAAAACTGTGGACAAACGTTGTAGATATTGTCCAAAGGAAGCTATTATAAAATCTAAAATTAAACCAACCAGTAGTTTCAGAGAAGAGGGTTGTTGAAATATTGACATTGGTGACCTTTAGTTTGACCATTCAAGGTCACTGAAGGTCAAAGGTCATGGACCGACAAAAAGTCCATATGTAACTTCTATCAGTGCTCAATAGTAACTATATTGATATCTGTAACTATTTACATGTTATAAACCATCGAAATATGGACCGTAATAAGTACAGGCAAATTTTTAATATTTAAAAAATGTGTCAAAAATTAAAAAAAAAAAAAAAATCTAAATTTTGCAAAAACTGTGAACAAATGTTGTAGACATTGTCCCAATAAAAGCTACGTATAAAATCTAAAATTATTCCGACCAGCAGTTTCAGAGCAGGTTGTTGAAATCTAGACATTGGTGACCTTTACTTTGACCCTACAATGTCATGGAAGGTCAAAGGTCATGGACCGACATAAAAGTCTATATGTGACTACCTATCAGTGCAATGGTAACTGTATTGATATCTGTAACTATTTATATGTTATAAAACATCAGAACATGGACCATTACAAGTAATGGAAAATTTAAATATTTCAAAAATGTGTCGAAAATTTAAAAATCAAAATTTTGCAAAACTGTGAACAAACTTTGTAGACAATGTCCCAATAAAGCTACGTATAAAATCTAAAATTAATCCGACCAGTAGTTTCAGAGAAGACTGTTGAAATGCAGACATTGGTGACCTTTAGTTTGACCATTCAAAGTCATTGAAGGTCAAAGGTCATGGACCCAAATGAAAGTCCATATATGACTTCCTATCAGCGCAATAGTAACTGCACTAATATCTGTAACCATTTCCATGTTATAAACCATCAAAATATGGACCATTATAGGTAAAGGGAAATTTTTGATATTTAAAAAAATTTGTTAAAAATTCAAAAATCTAAATTCGGCAAAACTGTGAACAAACTTTGCAGAAATTGTCCCATGGAAAATCCAAAATGAAGATGACGATGAAGATGACACAGCGCTTCTACAGTAGCTCATGGCCTATCATCTTTATAAGTAAAATATGAGCTGAAAAGCACCCTCTTTCATCGATAAGAAAAACAAATGAATTAGTTATGAGTAGGGCTATCAAAATTAATGCATTAATGATGATTAATCCATCATCACGATTAATCTGATTAAAAACTGTAATCGTTTGACAGCACAAATTATTTGTGAATAAATAAACCTTTCATCAACAAAAGAAAAGGTAGAAATGGTCTTAAAATATTACCGAAGCTTGGGGTGGGGGGTCTCCGAGATTTAAAAAAAAAATTGAAAAAAATGAAATAAGGTCAAAGAGTGAATTTTATTTAATAACTGTATTTATTGTGTTTTATATTTCTGCATTAATTCTTATTATTTTGTATTTAGAACATGACGACTTATTTCATGTGTTTTACCCCCCAGGCTTCTTCCAAGTACCCCCATTTGAGAAAGACCGACCTAAAGGTATCTGGGTTATGACACGGTTTGAAGACTGAGTTGAAGTTCAACATGTTTCTAAAGACTCGGACTGAATTCTTCTGTGGTTTTCAGTATTTGCTTTGGGTCCGAACAATACAGTTTGAAATGAAACCGAATAGCGGCACCACGATGGCTGAAAACGTCTCAGGGCTCCGCAAAGAAAAACTATGATGTGGTTCGTTAGTAGTTAAAATGTAATCCAAACCAACTACAGGAAAAAACCCAAGGGATTATGGGTAGAAGGAGACAGAAGAAGTGAAAAAAAAAAAGAAAGACAGGGAAAAGAAGTCGGCTTATATTCTGGATGTGGATTTAATTTGATCTCCACCTCTGCTGCCAAAAACTGGAACTTCCATGACTTCTATTTACAGCTGGTACTTGGTTTGTTATCGGGCAGCACGAAAACTAAACTCAAATTAAATTTTCCACTCGGGTTTAGAGCAAAGAAAACAAACTGCAGGTGTGATCCGACTGTGCTTTTACTCCAGATAAGGGCAGAATGGCATCAAAGTTTGGTGTTTCCGCGGGTCATTTCCTTAACCATGTTTCGGTTTTACTGTTTACGTTATGTCTCTAACTGCCATCATGGGAAATTTCTTTTTTTTTTTCTCGGAATAAAAGATAAAGATGTAAACCGAAGCTTATTTGGTGTGAAACAGGAGTTAGATTCTGTGGAAAAAGGCTTCGTATCAAGTCACATGACTCATGTTGGGTGGAAGACCAGAAAGTGAACGCATGGAAAACACACTGAATGTCATTTCCCATAGAGACGTCCTGTAGAAACCCAGCAACTTTTACAGCGTTGGCACCGATTCTGTGAAAACAACCATCGAAATAACAAACAAACAAACAAACAAATACATAAATAAATAGTGTGAAACATTCCAGCCTTTTTCCTCCCATGGTTCATACAGTAGACCAGACCACCAAGACCACCAAGCCATTAGGTACATAAAAGACCACAATTTGAGACTGAAGGATGTTACAACTTTAATAAATTTTAGACAAAGGAGTGTTATACTTTCATTCAATTTTGGACATAAGGATGTTCCAACTTTCATTCAATTTTAGACATAAGGATGTTACAACTTTAGTTAAATTTTAGACATAAGGATGTTACAACTTTAATTAAAATTTTAGACAAAGGAGCGTTACACTTTCATTCAATTTAAGACATAAGGATGTTCCAACTTTCATTCAATTTTAGACATAAGGACATAACAACTGTAGATCCGTTTTAGATATAAGGATGTTACAACTTAAGTTCAATTTTAGACATAAGGACATTACACCTTTAGTTCAATTTTAGACACATGGACGTTACAGCTTTAGTTCAATTTTAGACATAAGGACGTTACAACTTTAGTTCAATTTTAGACTTAAAGAAGTTACAATTTTAATTCACTTTTAGACATAAGGCCTTAATACCTTTTGTTAAATTTTAGGCATAAGGACATTGCAACTTTAGTTCAATTTTAGACTTAAGGAATGTACAACTTTAGTTCAATTTTAGACAAGGACTTTTCAACTTTAATTAAATTTAGGCATATGGACATTACAACTTTCGTTCAATTTTAGACATAAGGATGTTAAAGCTTTAGTTCAATTTCAGACTTACGGACGTTACAACTTTAGTTCTTTTTTTATTACATTATTTATGTACAACTGTAGTTCAATTAAAAAAAAAAAAAGAAAAAAAAAAAGAAAACTACTACTTGGTATTTCTGACCAAGTTCAGGAAACTGTTGACTATTGCAAGCTAAAAAAAAAAAAAAGATAAAAAGGTCTCCAAAAACAACACATTTACTTTTCCTCATTAATATATGATGTACTCTTATATTATTTTATGCTGTTCCTACCATTATAGTACATCCCATAGTGGTGTCCTTTAGAACCCCAGCAGCTTTTTTTTTTTTTTTTTTTTTTTTTTTAACAGTGTATACACTGATTCTGTGAAAAAAAACAACAACATCTAAACAGTGTGAAACATTCCAGCCTTTTTCCTCCCATGGTTCATACAGTAGATCATACCACCAAGCCATTAATGTCGGGGTAAATAAAAGAGCGCGTCAAAGTTTTTGTGTCTTATTTATGCCGAGCTACTCATTGAAAACAGAGGCAATATATTTTTTGACGCAGCCATGTACAATATAAAGCAGAACAAAGGTCAGCGTCATCTGTCTTAGGAGTGTAACACATTCTGGTGAAAGATCTTTTCATTCAAACGTGGATGGATGACTGGGGCTGCAAAGGTCTTGACAGTAAATACATTGGGGTGTCGCTGACAGAAGGAAATACTTTTGAAGAGGTAAAAACAAAGACCAGATAGATGGAAGGGAAGTACAGGAACAGGAACACCGGGTCCAGCTGGTTTTCATCTGAATTAACTCTTACTGGTAAGTGACTATTTTTGGTCATTTTCACACACATTACAAAACAGTAATCGCTTTTCCATTGGACATCTGTGCAAGACTTTACCGATATTTACTAAATGTCAAAAAAAACAAGTGAGTAATGTTGACTTTTCCATTAAATCACAAATGCAATGATTTGTTTATTTATAATCGCAAGATGACATGAGAAGTCATTCCATAAACATGGTGACGAACTTAAATATCGTGTTGATTTATAGATATATTCATTATTATTATGCCGTTTATAATTAAAAAATGATCGGGTTTCCTGGTGCATCCACACGTTTCTTCTTTACTTATTGTAACGTACATCAACATCTGTTTTTTTTTCTATTCACGTGACTCTAGTCATGAAAAAAGGTCTTTCCATTGAAGTTTTGCGCGATATACCAATTTCGCTATGCCCGAAACACCACCTCTTGCCTGCACAAAAACTTGTAATCGAGAAAACAAGAGTTTTGGTGAAATTGTAGTTTTTCCATTAAATCACAAATTCGATAATTTGTTTATTTATTATCGCAAGATGACATGAGAAGTCATTCCATAAACATGGTGACGAACTTAAATATCGTGTTAATTTATAGATATATTCATTATTATTATCCCGTTTATAATTAAAAAATGATCGGGTTTCCTGGTACGTCCACACACGTTTCTTCTTTACTTATTGTAACGTACATCAACATCTGTTTTTTTTCTATTCACGTGACTCTAGTCATGAAAAAAGGTCTTTCCATTGAAGTTTTGCGCGATATACCAATTTCGCTATGCCCGAAACACCACCTCTTGCCTGCACAAAAACTTGTAATCGAGGAAAACAAGAGTTTTGGTGAAATTGTAGTTTTTCCATTAAATCACAAATTCGATAATTTGTTTATTTATTATCGCAAGATGACATGAGAAGTCATTCCATAAACATGGTGACGAACTTAAATATCGTGTTAATTATAGATATATTCATTATTATTATCCCGTTTATAATTAAAAAATGATCGGGTTTCCTGGTACGTCCACACACGTTTCTTCTTTACTTATTGTAACGTACGTCAACATCTGTTTTTTTTCTATTCACGTGACTCTAGTCGTGAAAAAAGGTCTTTCCATTGAAGTTTTGCGCGATATACCAATTTCGCTATGCCCGAAACACCACCTCTTGCCTGCACAAAAACTTGTAATCGAGAAAACAAGAGTTTTGGTGAAATTGTAGTTTTTCCATTAAATCACAAATTCGATAATTTGTTTATTTATTATCGCAAGATGACATGAGAAGTCATTCCATAAACATGGTGACGAACTTAAATATCGTGTTAATTTATAGATATATTCATTATTATTATGCCGTTTATAATTTAAAAATGATCGGGTTTCCTGGTGCATCCACACGTTTCTTCTTTACTTATTGTAACGTACATCAACATCTGTTTTTTTTCTATTCACGTGACTCTAGTCATGAAAAAAGGTCTTTCCATTGAAGTTTTGCGCGATATACCAATTTCGCTATGCCCGAAACACCACCTCTTGCCTGCACAAAAACTTGTAATCGAGAAAACAAGAGTTTTGGTGAAATTGTAGTTTTTTCCATTAAATCACAAATTCGATAATTTGTTTATTTATTATCGCAAGATGACATGAGAAGTCATTCCATAAACATGGTGACGAACTTAAATATCGTGTTAATTTATAGATATATTCATTATTATTATCCCGTTTATAATTAAAAAATGATCGGGTTTCCTGGTACGTCCACACACGTTTCTTCTTTACTTATTGTAACGTACATCAACATCTGTTTTTTTTCTATTCACGTGACTCTAGTCGTGAAAAAAGGTCTTTCCATTGAAGTTTTGCGTGATATACCAATTTCACTATGCCCGAAACACCACCTCTTGCCTGCACAAAAACTTGTAATCGAGAAAACAAGAGTTTTGGTGAAATTGTAGTTTTTCCATTAAATCACAAATTCGATTATTTGTTTATTTATTATCGCAAGATGACATGAGAAGTCATTCCATAAACATGGCGACGAACGTAAATATCGTGTTGATTTATAGATATATTCATTATTATTATGCCGTTTATAATTTAAAAATGATCGGGTTTCCTGGTGCATCCACACGTTTCTTCTTTACTTATTGTAACGTACATCAACATCTGTTTTTTTTCTATTCACGTGACTCTAGTTGCAAAAAAAGGTTTTTCCGTTGCAGTTTTGCATGATATACCAATTTCACTATGCCAGAGAAACCAACCCTTGCCAGCGCAAAAACTTGTAATCGAGAAAACAAGAGTTTTGGTGAAATTGTCGTTTTTCCATTAAATCACAAATGCGATGATTTGTTTATTTATTATCGCGAGATTACACGAGAAGTCATTCCATAAACATGGTGATGAACGTAAATATTGTGTTGATTTATAGATATATTCATTATTATTATCCTGTTAATAATTTAAAAATTATTGGGTTTCCTGGTACGTCCACTCATGTTTCTTCTTTACTTATTGTAACATACGTCAACATCTGTTTTGTTTTCTATTCATGTGACTCTAGTTGCGACAAAAGGTCTATCCACTGAAGTTTTGCACGATATAAACAGAACCAGTGCTTCAGTTTCAGCTTCACAGTTTGTCGTGTGTTAAGGATTGGGACTGTCTCTGTCAACTCACCATATATTTTTATCAGTAATTTTATTTTTATCTTTATCAATTTCTAGAAATTTCAGACGACCCCACGTGGGGTCCTGACCCCAAGGTTGAAAAACACTGGTCTAATGGTAGAAAATACATGCTAAAATACATGTTCCTAGCCCCTTACATGTGTTTTGCTTGTATTTTTTTTTCCTAAACTTCTTGGATATCTTTTGTTTTTTGCCACTTATGGGCAAGGAACCAAATATGGTAACTTCATTAACCTTGATTTTCTACATTACTATCAAAAAATGTTCTTGTAATGTCCTCCAATAACACACTAAGGTTGAAGTTTTGACTCTCAGAGTGTTTCTATGAGTGGTCAGTAAAGGGTTAAATGTGGAGCTGGAGCTGCAGAACAATGCTTTAACATTTTGAACCTGAGGTCAGAAATGTCAGAAAATACATGTTCCTTTCACCTTACATGTGTTTTTCATGTATTTTTTTTATTTATACTTATTGGATATTAACATTTTCATAGTACAGGGAGGTTTCTTTACTGTAGACGGCAATAAAACGCTTTGAATCTTCGAATCCTTTGAATGATGACACCCATCTGGACTTGTAGGTTGGAAGCAGTTGCTTACAGAAAGGTACAAATGTGAAATATAGTCGCAATCACAATAGATTATTCAATACTAGACAGAAAAGAAATCTGTAAAACGTAATCTTATTATATCCTACTGCATTAGAGTGAAACTTTGCCATAATTAACGTACAGTTTCGCAGGGCTATTGAACTTCGACCACCAAATTCTAATCAGTTCATCTTTGACTCTAAGTTAAGTATTTCTGCCAATCTGGAGGAATTTGTCTTAAGGCGTTCCTCAGAAAACATGTTCACAAGAACAGGACAGATGCACAAGCAGATAAAAATATCCCTGTAGCCATGGCTGTCACCAGTGAAAAGGCATAAAAATACAGATTTGTTCATTTCATTTTCACCTCACATGTACATTATTTGCTACTCCTGCATTATGACAGACTAAAGTGTACCTGCAGCAGAAAGTCAGCGCACTAGTGTCAAAACTAAGCCACTTTAGGCTAACTGAGCTGATACTGTCAATAAAAAAGCATTATTCTTGTCTTAGGCCGTCTCATTTTTGGGACTTCTTTTCCAATCAAGCTCTTAATTTGACCAGTTAATCTCTTATATATTAGTAACTCCCAAAAAACAATTTCAGCCCAATTCATAAAGTTTTAGACCCCCCCCCTCCCCCACCACCGCCATCTTTAGGGTGCCCATCAGCCGAGTGCAGAAAACCCATTTTTCAATGGAAAATCATGCATTTGTCAGTTAGTTACACCATATTTGTTCATGCAAATGTCATATTACATGTTTGGAGTTCAGTTCCTTTTTGAACATGGAGCAGGTTATATCTTCTGAACGTAGTCCTCTGCCTCCTTCACAGTCTTTAAGATGAGACGTTTGTCGTCATGTGTGATGATCAGATGAGCCGGGTAGGGTATGCCGTATCAGATATTCATGGCCCGGAGCTGGGTCTTCACTCCATCCATTGGTCTCTGTCGTTCAAAAACTTCACAAGAACTGTTCTGGGTCGTAAGTGCTGGCTCGGGTTAACCTGACCTATCCTGTGTGCCCGTTCGATGACCGGAGCTGTGGTGAAGGCTTCACCCAGTGCTGTCGGAAGCCAATCCTTCAGGAATTTACACATATCAGAGCCTTCTGTTTTTTCAGGGAGGCCAATGAGTCTCAGATTAGAGCGCCTTCCTCGATCTTCTTGATCTTGGATTTTATCCTTTAATTTGTCCACCGTTTGCTCTCGTTGTTTAATTTTTTCCTGAATAGCAACCATATCCTCTTCAGTCTGGGAGATTCTTTCTTCAGCTTCCCTGATTCTCTTTGACTGTGACATCACATCTCCTTTAATACTGTTAATAGCTTCCAACATATCATTGGATTTTTTCACGAAATCTTCTTTAAGCGAGTGAATTGCCATTAGTATTTCGCTGTTCGTCAGCGCAGCAGTACCTTCTTTCTCATCCCCATCCGGAGGATTAGCCAGATCTGCAGTGCTAGCTGTAGCACTGTTAGCATTAGTGCTAGCAGTGCTGTTAGCAGCGGGGCTAACTGTGTTGGTTTGCACCGCTGTTTTAAACAATAGCTGACCAAGTTTCTGATTTTTGGATGGCATAGTCTCTTTTATGTATCTCCCAAGATTTTTACCAGAAAATAACAGTGTTTTCGACCGTCTTCATAAGGATTCTTTCCGGGATCTTAGAGTGAGCCAAGTTCATGCGTCCTCTCACCAACACGCCATCTTGGATCCATGCAAATGTCATATTAGAGGTTTTGGAGGATGCTACTGTCGTTGATGAAGGTGTCAAATCACGTACAGGTCAAGGTCACATGATTTTAGACAAGGTCAAGGTCATTTGACACTGAAAAATGGGTAAAATCACACGTTTTTGCTGATTTCTTTATTGCCTGGTCTTATTTCAAACATATGCACTCAGGACTTTCACTGGAGAACATCTGATCCTACATTACCCCTCTGGTACCCTCCCTTTTCTTCAGTTCAGCAGGTACCAGATTTCTTTTAGAGTGGGTCATCCAATGACCAAAGGGTCGGTGGTTCGAATCCTGGCTCCGACTGTCCACATGTTACTAATATGTAAAAGATTAACTCAGGGGTGTCAAACTCGTTTTAGATAAGGGGCCACATTCAGCTGAATTTGATCTGAAGTGGGCCGGACCAGTAAAATTATACTATAATGATATAAAAATAATGTCAACTCCAAACTTTTCTCTATATTTTAGAGTGAAAAAAGTAATACTACATGATGAAAATGTTTGCATCTACAAGCTATCCTTTCAGACAATGTGAATAATATGAACAAACTGAAAAAAAATGTGTAATTTTAACAATATCATGCTTCACTATCATATCATATCATTTCCACATGTATATTATAACTAACAGATCACAGTGGATCTACAAATACACAAAACATTTAGTAACAGGCAGAATATTATTAAAATTGCACTTACTTCTTTTAAGACATTTCAGGTTGTTCACATCTGTTCAGGTTATTCAGATATTTTTGCAATCTAATGCTTTGTTTTAGCGTAAATACATGAAAACATTCACATTAACAAAGAGAAAAAGTTGAAGTATTTATAGGTTAGTATGACCCACTTCAGATTAAACTGGTCTGAATGTGGAACCTGAACTAAAATGATTGTTCATATCTTAGTTATCTTACTTATTTTTGCATTTCACAAATTCATCCCAAGGGCCGGACTGGACCCTTTGGCGGGCCGGAGTTGGCCCCGGGGCCGCATGTTTGACACTTATCGATAGGGCTGGGTAAAAAAATTGATTTAATCGATCTTAGATCAATCTCATTTTAATTTTGCGTAATCGATTAACAGTGGATGAGATCGATTTTTCAGAGCAGGACCAGGAGTACGTGGAACCGCGGGTGACTCCGTCTTGCGAACCCCTGGGGAAGACTTGGTCTCACTTGCGAAAAAGACGCGGTGGGGAACACCCTTCTGCTGGAGGTTCTCCAACCTCAAACTTGAACCCGCAGTGTGAAGGAAGTGGCCGCCCGGCGAGTCGTGGAAGCCGGTCGTTGTTGGAATAATAACTTGGATCCATACTGTCACCTATGGCTGAGTATGGAGTTAGAGGAAGAGCAAAGCGACAATGTCCGACTGCTACGCTACCCCCTGACCAACATTCACGGAGCGCGTGCACGGAGCCCCCCCAACCCCTCCCCACCCCCATAAAACAGAAAAAAGGTGACAAAGTCTGTTCTGATCCACTGTAAAAACATGGCAATGTTTCTGTGCCGTTCATTATTTAAGAGCACATTCAGCAATTTACTGCTGAAATGTCATATTTATTTCCTTTCTAATATCAATATTGATCCCAGTATTGATGTGTTGCATGACTGCGGTACTTAAATAGTCAGGTTACAGCTCAAAATTGCACTTTAGTATCACTAAATTACTCTGAATCAATCAATTCATACCGAATCGAATCGATCTTGAATTGAATCGAATCGTGATTAATCGATTCAGAACCTTATGAATCGAAATCGAATTGATTATGGAAACTGGCCATGATACCCAGCCCTGCTTGTGGATTAACTGGTCAAATTAAGAGCTTGATCGGAAAAGAAGTCCCAAAAATGAGACGCCCTATTATTGTCTACATAACGTCCTGACTTACACATACAACAGTAACTACTGGTAAATGCGATCATAGTACGCCAGTTCTAAAAAAACTCAACTTCAGACATTGAGCGAACACATCCGTTGGTATCATGCCCGATCCACCGGATGCATGATGTGCACTCCATGTGAGGCCCCTGTGTTCCAGGATGCACTTATCTAACAGAGCTCCAGTGTCACCACAACACATTCCTGTACAACAAAAACAGCAGCGGTCCACACTGTACTTGAAACTGGGAGAAGAGGAAGGGGGAGGAGGTGAGTCGGAGAGGGAGGCGGAGGGGTTGTTGAAGCCTGAGTTGCTGGCTTGGCATGGCAGTCCATTTAGCAGCCCATGCAAAGTGTTTACAATAAGTCTGTCTGTGGCTTCATTGTCTCGTAAATGAGGACAGCGAATCACCTGGCGAGGGGGGAAAAAGGTCCCGAAGTGGAAGGGCTTTTGTTCGGCGTATGGTGAACCTTTCCCCGTCGCCTTCCCAGGGAAGAGACGTAGTTTTTTTTCTCCTTTTCTGTTGTTAAACCCACAGTCATTAGTCGGTTACAGTGGGGGGAGAAGAAGAAGAGAGAGGAGAGGGGGGGACAAAAAAAAAACAAAAAAAAAAAAAAAAAAACGTGAGGCCCTTTGCGGGACCTGAACCTTTTCAAATGCGAGCGCGCCTTTTGTTTTTGCAACCCTGTCAAGAACGGTCACCTAATTAGACCTGATATCTCTGGCCAAAGAGAACCCGTTTGTTAATGGCTCTTTACGGAATTTTCTTAATGAGTTTAGATGGCCATTGTGTGACAGGGAGCTCCTCTAAGACAAGAGCATTTTCCAGCAAACACACACACACACACATATACACACATATAACAAAAAAGAAGTGAAACGAGGGTGAAGATTGAGCAATGGGAGAAGCGAACTGACATGACTGTGGGCTAAATAGGCAAGGTGTAGCGAGAGCTGCGAGCATTATGGATGGAATCAAGGCAGGGTCATTAAGGCGGAACAAAAGCGAGCCAGAGCATACCCAGGGGCCTGGTTCCTATCCGGCTGAGCATTGTGTCGAGGGCCTTGACGGTGTTGGACATTTTCAAACGCGAGTTGCACATAACACCTTGATCACATCTAGTCGCTGACACCGTTTTCTTGGGCAAACTCCAGCGGCTTCTTTCGGGAAGGAGGGTGGGTAGGGTGGTGGTGGTGGTGGTGGTGGTGGGTGCCCTTTTTCTTTTTTGTCTTACACACTCCTCACACACCCAACCACCACCAACCAACCCCCTTGTCCTCCTTTTTTTTTTTTTTTTTTTTTTTGCTTTTGTTCATGTCTCAAGGCTGCAGCCTCCCTTTCTTCTCGGCTCTATGGAGGGGGAACAAGCTTGTTAGCTGGCATGGATATTTTGACTGGAGATATACTTTGGCCACTTGCCTATGGAAACAGTGTCAAAGCACAACCTGGCTTAATTGTCACATCGGCAGTCCTGGGAGAGGTCTTTGGTGAGGTCCAGGCCTAATAAATATCAAAAGCTCCTCTCATCTCCCTCTGCTCGTTCTCTACTCACCCCCCTCATGTACACCCCTTCTTTTTTTTTTTGCCAGTGAGGGAAAACTTGTAAATTAATCTTAGTGTCAAAACAAGACTTTTTTCTCTTCTTGCCTCAGAATCTCTAGTTATTTTTCTGTTTTTGTCCCAGAAGTTTTCATCAAAGGGTAGCGCTGTCTGAGACCTAGCGTAAGACCATCCGTGCAATTTATAGATTTGATGTTTATAGAGGCTTGCTGTTGCTCAGTTGATTTAATGAGAGTCTAAAGCTTCAGCAAAATACACAGCAGAAAAAGAGATAAAAAAAAAAAAAAAATC
Source organism: Sphaeramia orbicularis (assembly GCF_902148855.1). Taxonomy (NCBI): domain Eukaryota; kingdom Metazoa; phylum Chordata; class Actinopteri; order Kurtiformes; family Apogonidae; genus Sphaeramia; species Sphaeramia orbicularis. Next base: position 5,112,851 of record NC_043958.1, read on the forward strand.
AACAACAAACAGAAGCTGTTCAGGAGTAGAACATTTGCAGCAGTTGGAAAGCGGTGGGGGAATGGCATTCGGGGAACTCCAATTTTGATGGAACTCGAGGTTTTCCAAATGGGTCACCACACTGTTGCTTAGCGATACAGTGGCATGAAGTATTGATTCCTGATTATGCACAAAACACAAAGTACAACATTTTGAGCTAACAGCGTGCACATTCAAAGCATTTTGCCCAGCTTATATCCAGCAAAACATCTGATGTAACTTCTCCCTCTTCACTTTGATATCGAGAGGTTGGATGCGAAATCACAGTTTGACCCTTCGTAGTTCCACATGTAGCTGCGATTGAATTTAGTTTTACAAGTTTTGTAGCAAAGACAACTTCAAAATGTGAGTGAGAAACAAATATTAACCATGTATGGAAACTTTAACGACACATTAAAATGCATCGTCATATAAGAGGAAGTTGGAGTTCCATTTGTGGACATGTTATTTTTAACCCTGTAAAGTCTGAACCATTAAATCGATGTATGTTAAATGTGTGTTGTAACTGTGTGTTGTATTTCATACTACCTCTTGGCCAGGACTCCCTTGGAAAAGAGGTTCTTAATCTCAATGGGATCTTTTTTCCTGCTTAAATAAAGCTTAAATAAAAATAAATAAATTAAAACAAATGAAAGAAAATTCCAGTTCTTTGAAACTGGAGCATTTTTTGGTCCTTCTGAACAACCAAAAAATGTCCATGTATGGGTTTCAATTCTGTATCATATTTGATACATTGGGTCTCAATGCTCCAATATTATTATTTTGGAACAAACAAAAACATAATATAACACAAACATGTCTAAAAAAAATTGGTAATTCTTTTTCAAATTTGTCAAAGTTCTTCCTCCTTCCTCATTAACCCTTTCATGCACAAATTATGAGAACCTTAATCAAAATTTTTTTCCTGAGTGTTTTTATTCCTCTTTAGGCATGAAAAAAACAACACGTCTGAAAATCATCTTCTGAAAATAAAATAAAAATGATTTAAAAAATTTAAAAATGCATTAAAAAAAATAATAATGGAAAAAAAAAAAAAAAAAAATCTTATGAACCTATTTTTCATGAAGTTGCAAAAATGTCCCCTCAGCTGGACTCCACACGTTCAATTTTTGATGCACAGAAACATGTATTTACTGATAAATTGTGTGAAAACTATGGGGAGGGCTTGTAATTCTGGGGGTTTATGCTCAGGAGAGATCTACATAGTGTTACCAATTCATGTCAGAAAAGATATGTCGTGTCTAAAAACTTTAATAAAGATATGTGTAAAAAAAAACCAAAACAAAACAACGAAAAGAACAACAAAATCCATGAATATACAAGAGAACAGCTGGAGAATAGCTGTCCACTGTAGTGACCACTATGTATAAAAGGGTTAATGACAGTCTTGTAGTGTCATTGGAACTCCTCCCCCCTAGTGGATTATCTGTGTATTGCACGTATCTAATTGTATACATCAGGTTTTTCAAGAAAAACATATCACACTGATCATGTATAGGGCTTCAAATCTCACGTATCAAATATAATACTTTTGGCGTAATAGGGTGTACCAACTAAAATTACCATATCCATAAAATGTATATGATGGTGAAATTGATGGTCTCCTGGGTAACAATGCATCTTGTTTGATTTGGATTTTGGATTTGCTCTGGAGTGGTTCTTTATCCACGCTAAATTTGCAACAAACGAACCAAGAAGTGTAGACATGAAATCCCATTGTTACTTATCTCGATAGTCACAGAAAGCACACAACCAACTAACTGATCATAACCGTTATTACTTCGGAATGCAGCTTGTCCTTATATGCCTTTGTAGTGATTGACAAGTATCGCAACATGATTTTTTATGTTCAGACTAAATGGATATGTGTGGATGTGGGAAAAAAAATGCAATATTAATAGTATTGTGTTGACTTTGAGAGATACATTTGTAGCGTCCAAGTAATGGGACTATGGTTCTAAAAGTCATGGTCTGGGATTTGAGTGGAACAGCTGAGCTAGTCTTCGCTGCTAATTATTTAGTTCTTATCAGATGTGGTGCCGCTAGCAATCGTGGGCTCCATGAAAGCTAAATGTTATGGGCCCTTTATAAAATTCAGTATCATGTTGATTTGTCGTAGCGGGGGTGGGGGAGGGGCAGCAGTTATGTATGTATGTGGGGGTGCGGTCCATAATTAACGTAACTAACGCTAGCGTGAATCGAGAAAACTGGAGAAAACGCCTATTAAAAGATATGCTTTTATGTCCAATATTTGAACATAATTTTAATTTATAGCAATTTTGATTTTATATACCTAATATTTGGAACCAATATTCACTTTTAAAGTCTTTGGAAAGGTTCGTTATGCATCTTTGTGTTATTTATGCAATTAATTATATACATTTTTCACATGAGATTTTATGTTTTTTGCATGTTTTTTGTCTTTTTGTGATGCTATAGTAGGTTAAAGTGAATAAATAATAGACAGATAAGAAAGAAGATAGAAGTTGTGCTGAAAAAAAAAAACATACCAAACATGGGTATAGTAAACATTTCTTTCAATTGTATATAAAGACAAACTCAAAACTACTGAAAAACGGCCAAAAAATAGGCTCTGACACCTAAGGGTTTACATACTTTCAACATCCGACTCCCGACTTCTACGACTATTTTACAGCGGATCTTACTCGAAATGTTCACACCTTTTAACCTGTATCCACTGGACCCCCCATAAATGCTGGGCCCCATGAATTTGTCACGTTTACCCCCCCTTACCCCATCTTACCAGGATAAAAAAAAAAAAAAATTATCATTAACACTTCTAAATAATTTTTTGTCATGTTTCTTGTTTTACGTATTCATAAATCTGTAGACGTGCTTATCTCTAGTTTTAACAATCTTAAGTCAAGTAATCTTGTCAAGTGAAATTATCTTACTTCATGGACAGACATTTTACTTGTTTTTGTTGCACTATTTTTCCTCAGATTTAGTGTTTTTATCTTGTTTTTAGTCATGCTTTGTTTGCAGTGTTGACTTTGGTAGAGGTTGAAACTTTGCAGTGCTAACTTGCTAACAATATCGCTAACAGCTGATGACTGAAATGACTCATATTTGTTGTTTTAATCTCTATTTATTAGAATTTTTCTTGTTTCGATCTCTGTTTATTTACTTATTTCAAGCTTTTACTTCTTCCTACTCCTTTTCGAGCATGTATAATTTCATTTCATTTGTTTTATTATTATTATTATTATTATGATTAATTTTTTTTATTTTGTTGTTTGTTTGCTTATCAATCATTTATGTACCAGTACTTATATTTTGTTGGTTGATTTTTGTTTTGTTTTTGTTTTTTTTTCACTGTCTACATGTTCGGAGTAAAGATTTCATTCATTCATTTATTTACTGCTGCGCCAATTAAACACCTTTAAAATGTAACGTCAGTCATCACATGTAGCCTATTTATTTGAAAATAAAAATGTGTCGAGTGCATTTTGCAATAAATTTCTCAAATTGTAATAACTTACTACATAATGCGAAAAAATTGACTACATAATGCATTGAGGTAGTTTATTACAAAATGCGTCAGTTTATTACATAACGCAGCTTTATTACAAGATGACGTGACATTCTTATTACATTTTGAACTGTTATTACATAATGGGAATTTATTACATAATGCGGCTCAACACACCCCTGGTCTAAAAGAAAAAATAAAAGTGTAAAAAGTACAACAGGTAAAGCCCAATGCACAAGATGTACAACAAATCCAAACCCGTCAGGTCACATTCAGCCTGTAGATCAAATATACATACGTACAATATGAATGTGTAATGGTGGGCTATAAAACGCCGCTCTATCATTGTCATTTTAGTGATGGATGATGTCATATACGTCGCAGATATAAACGGGCTTTTATACCTAATGATTTATTGTCCGTAGCCTTATATCTCCACATCTAAATCGTAGCCCTATCGGCCTGAGCCGCCAACCTGAAAGCCTTTTACCCCCAGAATAATATCCTCAGGGAAACATTCTCCGCTTTCTTTATTTAGTATGAAAACAGTTCAATTCCTCGTTATCGTCTGTGAATATCAGCACGGTATTGGCTATTGGCATTTAACCATCATGTGCTTCTAGTATGCTTTGTGATTTTGTACATGTTGTCAACGCTGCTTCGCCTCCCAGACAAATTCCTGTGTATTTATGATACATGGTGTATTAAGTGATGTGGGGGTTTGATTACACTGGTCAACAACCGATTTATTGTTTTAGTTTTTGAGCTGATTTAGGATAATTTGGTGTGCTGAATCCAAAAATCACATTAATTTGGTTCAATCAGGTCAACTTTCTGAACTATGCTACATATTTATGAAAGTAAATCTGTCTCATCAGATTTTGAATTATACAAGCCATTGAATTTCTAGCACAAAATTTTTTTGCACTGAAATTAAATATGTGAATTTTTGTTTTTTTTTTGCACTGAAATTAAGTATCTGAATTTATTTTTTTTTCAACTGAAATTAAGTATCTGAATTTTTTTTGCACTGAAATTAAGAATCTGAATTTTTTAATCTTTTTTTTTTTGCACTGAAATTAAGTAGCCGAATTTTTTTTTTGCACTGAAATTAAATATCTGAATTTTTGTTTTTTTGCGCTGAAATTAAATATCTGAATGTATTTTTTTCAACTGAAATTAAGCATCTGAATTTTTTTTGCACTGAAATTAAGTATCTGATTTTTTTTTTTTTTTGCACTGAAATTATCTGAAATTTTTTTGCACTGAAATTAACAATCTGAAATTGTTTTTTTTTTTCAACTGAAATTAAGTATCTGAATTTTTTTTCTCTCAATTTTACGATGTTCATAAATTTAGAATAAAAAAATTCAGATGCAAAAAATTCAGATGCAAAAAATTCAGATGCAAAAAATTGAGACCCCACATCTGGGACACCAAGGATAAGCAATGATTCTATCTCAAGTCGAACCACCAGCCAGCTAATCAAGTAACGTTACGTTGGTCATGTGACGCTGAAAAAATTCACTTAATTTCAGTGCAAAAAAATTCAGTGGATTTTATAATTCAAAATCTGATGAGACAGATTTACTTCCATACATATTGGCTTTTTAACATTTTTGCTTACATTTATGGACATTTTCACATCATATGATACAAAATTCCTTCATATTTCTTGCAATAAACGAGTTCTGAAGATTTTACTTTTGCCAATTTATGATTGTTTTTTTTTTAATATTACAGGTGAATGAAATGGCTTCGACTAGAAGATCTTGCAAAAATAAGCCTGACGTATTCTGCTACATCTGCGGTGAATACACCATTGTACCGAACAGGAATCAAGTGACAAGTTTCATAAAGTGTGCTTACCAATCTTATTTTGGTATTAACCCTTTCATGGATAGTGGTCACTCCAGTGGACAGCTATTCTACAGCTGTTGTCTTGTATATTCATGGATTTTGTTGTTCTTTTCTTTTTTTGTTTTGCTTTTTTTTTTTTTTTTAAACACATATCTTTATTAAAGTTTTAAGACACTACATATCTTTTCTGACATGAATTGGTAACATTATGTAGATCTCTCCTGAACATAAACCCCCAGAATCACAAGCCCTCCCCATAGTTTTCACACAATTTATCAGGAAATACATGTTTCTGTGCGTCAAAAATTAAATGTGTGGTGTCCAGCTGAATGGACATTTTTGCAACTTCATGAAAAATACTCTCATAAGAATTTTTTTTCATTATTATTATTATTTTTTTTTCTAATTATTATTTTATTTTATTTATTTTATTTTTTAATTTCTTTTTCAGAAGAAAATTTTCAATCGCATTGTTTTTTTTCATGTCCAAAGAGGAATAAAAACACTCAGGAAAAAAATTTGATTAAGGTTCTTATAATTTGTGCATGAAAGGGTTAAACTTGGTGACCAAGATAAAGTTTGGGCGCCACACATGGTATGCAAGTCATGCACCGAGTATCTGCAAGAAGAGTTCTCTGAAGTTTAATAAATACATCCCGTTAGAAAATGATTTTTTTTTTTCTCTTAAAACCTATTTTGGGTGAGAACTATATAAAAAAATTAACTGATAAAGTCACAAAAATGTAATCAATTTTGTGAGAAGATCAAATTTTTCAAAATTAAATTAGCAAAAAAAACCTGACCTGCTTGAGAAAAACACGTCATTTTTGGATTTAGCGGTGCAAAATGGTCCGAATTCAGTTGAAAAAACCGAGACAACTTGCAAAAAACATTTCTTTGTAACCCAGTGTTATAATATTATCTTCTGTATTTTGCATTTAATCAGAATAAATCAAGTGTTTTCCTGTTTTTAACCCTTTAACAACAGCAGTCTCTCCGGCGCTACGTTTTGTCTGAGCTTTCCGACACTATATAACGCTTTACGGCAGCAATAGAAGACTGTAAGGACTTCCACACAGGCTGAAAAACACCTGGAAATAACTGAAATAGGAAGGAATAATACGGATAATAAATGTTCAGGAGCAATAAGCAGGTTTGAGCAGATGTAAAAGAGTTGAAAGTTTATTTCTGCAATCTCAGAAAGTTTCATTATGGACATTTACAGTTGTTTCTGGTAATAAATATACTAAAATATACTAAAATATGCTAAACTTTTATTTTCTTTTTCACTAAAACACACTGTTTTAAGCATTTATTACTTATAATAATGCTAATTAATGGACAGGTACTGAAAGTTAAGTTCTTCCGTGCAAAAGAATTGGCAAAGAAGACATTTTCTGACACTTTCATTTATGATTCATACTGTTATAATAGCAGCCTTCAAATATTATGAAATATTTGACATTTTTTCCGTGTAAATCGTGTATTTTCCTAAATCTAATTCACTGATCATGTAGATGTTCATTAAAGCTCAGATTAAAGTTGAGGATAATTACGTCAAAAATGGAGAAAACTACAGAAAATGTGACTTTTTCAACTAAATCTATCATTAACTGAACATAAACCAGGCATTTCCATCCACTGATCTAGTTTTGACCTTTCCTAAGTGATTTATCACCATTGATTATAATATTATCTTCTGTATTTTGCATTTTATCAGAATAAATCAAGTGTTTTCCTGTTTTTAACCCTTTAACAACAGCAGTCTCTCCGGCGCTACATTTTGTCTGAGCTTTCCGACACTATATAACGCTTTACGGCAGCAATAGAAGACTGTAAGGACTTCCACACAGGCTGAAAAACACCTGGAAATAACTCAAATATGAAGGAATAATACGGATAAAAAATGTTCCGGAGCAAAAAGCAGGTTTGAGCAGATGTAAAAGAGTTGAAAGTTTATTTCTGCAATCTCAAAAAGTTTCATTATGGACATTTACAGTTGTTTCTGGTAATAAATATACTAAAATATACTAAAATATGCTAAAACTTTTATTTTCTTTTTCACTAAAACACACTGTTTTAAGCATTTATTACTTATAATAATGCTAATTAATGGACAGGTACTGAAAGTTAAGTTCTTCCGTGCAAAAGAATTGGCAAAGAAGACATTTTCTGACACTTTCATTTATGATTCATACTGTTATAATAGCAGCCTTCAAATATTATAAAATATTTGACATTTTTTCCGTGTAAATCGTGTATTTTCCTAAATCTAATTCACTGATCATGTAGATGTTCATTAAAGCTCAGATTAAAGTTGAGGATAATTACGTCAAAAATGGAGAAAACTACAGAAAATGTGACTTTTTCAACTAAATCTATCATTAACTGAACATAAACCAGGCATTTCCATCCACTGATCTAGTTTTGACCTTTCCTAAGTGATTTAACATCGTTTATTATAATATTATCTTCTGTATTTTGCATTTTATCAGAATAAATCAAGTGTTCTCTTGTTTTTAACCCTTTAACAACAGCAGTCTCTCCGGCGCTACATTTTGTCTGAGCTTTCCGACACCATAGAACGCTTTACGGCAGCAATAGAAGACTGTAAGGACTTCCACACAGGCTGAAAAACACCTGGAAATAACTCAAATATGAAGGCATAATACGGATAATAAATATTCCAGACCAAAAAACTTGCAAAAAACATTTTTTTGTAACCCAGTGTTATAAAGGGACAATCTAGCTTTTTTTTATTTTGTTTTGTTTTGTTGTTTTTTGTCAACACACTGCTCTGGGGGTTGAAGTGTCTCACTCAGCGGTGACTGATGCACTCAGACAGTCGCCGCCTCGTAAAAAAAAAAAAAAAAAAAAAAAAGGGGGGGGGGGGGGTTTAGGCTTTTATCTTTCCCCATCCATTTTAATAAGCACACTTTGTGACAGCTTAGGTTTCCCCGGCATCTTAGGTGATATACACAACTAAGGCGGAGACTTCCAATTAAAGAGCCAAGGAGGGATGAAGAGCGACATCGAGTAAGGTGATAAGAGGGGAAGGAAAAACACGCCTGGTAAAAGACGAATTAGGTTTAAATCTGCATAGCCACCCCCTCGGCTCCCTTTTTTTTTTTTTTTTCCTCCTTTTTTTTATAACCCCACTCTTGTCTGTGCCCTTGCCTTCGTTAACTGGGTTAGGCCTGTTACATTAGCCGCTGGAATGCTTTATGTACTTGTACCAATTCAATTATTTGTTTCTGCGACTCAGCCATGGCAGGAAGCGAGGAAGAGAAGGCACTCACATAAATTCTAGCTGTTAATTTCCAAGTAATGCAGTGGCCGTGATCATTTAAGACAAGACAATTGATACCACTGTCAGGAAAGAGACATCTCTGTGTTTTTTTTTTTTTTTTTTTGGCTGTTATTTTTCCCCTTCTATCCTCGTAGAAACTCACGGCGACACTCAGTTCCGATCAACGTCCCGGAAGCCCTTTGATGAATGTAATACAATAAGAGAAATGGAATGCTAAAATGCCCGCACACGTCTGAATATTTGACTGAACAAATGAAATTCTGCCTCCGTCGAGGACCTCTCAATCGTTTTCTCTGTCATCAATCAATAGACATGACAGTGACAAACACTCAAAGATCCCAGTTTCGCCACTTTTTTTTTTTTGTGTGTGCGTTTTATTGCTTTATAGCTCCTCATTGTCAGGCTTGTCGACACATGTATTTCCATGTCATCCGCTGGAGGTGTCAAAAAGATGACAGAGGGAATTGCGAGGGGAGAGGGGGGGGGTCATGAGTAAAGAAGCAATGCCAGTTCATTTCTGTCAGCGTTTGATGGAGACAGCGATCGTAAATTCATATGTTAACATACACTGAGCCGCGGGTCACTCGGACTCGGCGGCATAAAAATTAAGATTAAGTACACCTACTGTGCTCGTGGAGGCAGCTTCTTAAAATTTACGCCCTGCAGATCAGAATCGTTTCAGCATTTAGCAGGTGCAATAAATGGAAAGGAATGAGCCTCGCAGGTGCCGGGGCGAACACATATTCAGGAGCTTTAAAGCAGAGGATTTGTCAGGAGATATGAACGCGTTTTATTTGACGGGGACACGTTTAACTCCCTGTCGCTTCGAATATGTGCGATTTTTGTGTCTTTTAAAAAACCCCATAAAGACCCAGTGCTGTTTTTCTGGCAGTTCCCAAATTAATTTTTCTCTATTTTCAACTTTTCTTAAGTGATTTATCACCATGTTGTCTAATATTATGCTTTGTTTTTGGCATTTTATAAGTGAAAATCAGGTATTTTCCTTTATTAAATGCACGGAATATGTAGATAAACATCAACACACAGATTAAAGTTGAGGGTTATTATTTCCAAAACTGAGAAAATTGCCGAAAAAATAAATTTTTCTGCAAAATAAATCAATTAGATGTGTAAAGAACAATGTTATCAAACACCAGGGACCTAAAATTGCCAAAGGGTCAAACTGACCCACAAGCCCTTTGTCGCATAAAACATGTATTTTCATTGGATTGAAAAAATCAAGAATTAACAACAATTTTTTTTCTTTGTTTTAGTGCAAAAAATAACATTAGATTATGAAAATATTTACATTTCCAAACTATCCTGTAACAATAAAATGTGACTAAGCTGAACAAATATGAACAACCTGAAATGTCTAAAGAAAATTAAGCACAATTTTAACAGTTTCTCTTCCCAAAACAGTGTCTTCAATTATAAAATGTTTAACCCATAAAGTCCCAATGTTACTTTTGTGGCAGTTCCAAATTTATTTCTCTATTTGTAACTTTTCTTAAGTGATTTATCAGCATTTACTCAAATATTATGCTTTGTTTTTGGCCTTTTATAAGTGAAAATCAGGTATTTTCCTTATTAAATGCACTGAATATGTAGATATTCATTAACGCTCAGATTAAAGTTGAGGGTTATTATTTCCAAAACTGAGAAAATTGCCGAAAAAATAAATTTTTCTGCAAAATACATCAATTAGATGTATAAAGAACAATGTTACCAAACACCAGGAGCCTAAAATCGCCAATGTGTCAAACTGACCCACAAGCCCTTTGTCGCATAAAACATGTATTTTCATTGTGTTGAATAACGTTCTTCCCAAAAAAGTGTCTTCAATTATAATATGTTTAACCCATAAAGTTCCAATGTTACTTTTGTGGCAGTTCCAAATTTATTACTCTATTTGTAACTTTTCTCAAGTGATTTATCAGCATTTACTCTAATATTATGCTTTGTTTATGGCATTTTTAAGTGCAAATCAGGTATTTTCCTTTATTTAATGCACTAATTAAGTAGATATTCATTAACGCCATTAATATGTTTAACCCATAAAGTCCCAATGTTACTTTTGTGGCAGTTCCAAATTTATTTCTCTATTTGTAGGTTTTCTTAAGTGATTTATAAGCATTTACTCTAAGTGAAAATCAGATATTTTCCTTTATTAAATGCACTAATTAAGTAGATATTCATTAACGCCCAGATTAAAGTTGAGGGTTATTGTTTGCAAAACAGAGAAAATTGCCAAAAAATACATTTTTTCTGCAAAATATATCAATTAGATGTGTCAAGGACAATGTTATCGAACACCAGGGGCCTAAAATCGCCAAAGGGTCAAATTGACCCACAAGCCCTTTGTCGCATAAAACATGTATTTTCATTGGATTGAATAAAGCTCTTCCTAAAGAACTGACTTCAATCATAACATGTTTAACCCATAAAGACCCAGTGTTACTTTGGTGGCAGTTCCCAAATAATTTTTTCTCTCTATTTAACCTTTCGTAAGTAACTTATCACCATTTACTCTAATATTATATGATGTATTTTAGTGAAAATCGGGTATTGTTCTATATTTAAATCACTACTTATGAAGCTGTACTTTAAATTTCAGGTTAAAGTTGAGGATTCATTCATTCATTCATTCATTCATTCGTTATCTGAACCTGCTTTATCCTCACTAGGATCCCATCTACTAATGGGCAAAGGTAAGCTGAAGTCACTCCTTTGGGAAGAGCATTATTCAATCCAATGAAAACACATGTTTTATGCTACAAAGGGCTTGTGGGTCAATTTGACCCACTGGCAGTTTAATCGTATCGTGACCACCGGTGTTTGGTAACATCGACCCTCACACATCGAATCAGATCCTATTAGGAATTATGCATTAAACTGTCGAGTCTCAAACACCTTTACCTGGACTGTAGAGAGCAAATTGATTTCAACTGTATTTTTATTGAGTGGAGCTTCTTTAAAAAACCCACTTTTTCAACCTAACATCTCCATATGGTGTCTGAGAAATCATTCACCATGGCTGCTCATCAACAATGAAGTGCTCTTTGTCCTGCACCTTAACCAGTGATGGAGCCCAAGTGTAACCTCCGGGGCAATTACAATCCACTTCCAGACATCAGGGCACCTTTCCTCGCTCTCCACTGATCTTGTGACAATGATACGGAGCACATTTGGATGTAAAAGCATTAAATCACACATTATGCTTTCAGAAGTCTCTTTCATCTTATTCATGGTCAATGTAACACCTCTAGGCTATATACACTACGGCACCGCAAATTAGAGCACTAGCTTTGCCAGTACAAAAGAGGCGTTCATGGCCCCCGTCTCTTGATTGGACTCTCCTTGATCGAAGCGATAACGAACAAAAGCTTACGTCAAGTGGTGTTTGCCTCAAAACGCTACCAATGACAAGTTCATTTTTTTAACCGCTGCTTTTCTAGGGTGGAAAAAGGAAAACATGGCACCCTTTCACATATGTTTTGGTTTGGTTCAGAACCCAGACACTTTTCGGCAGTCAGTAGTTAAAACCTTCTCAGATGTGCTTCGAAATCTGTTTATCATGCCGTCTTTCAATCGGCGAACGAAAAAATGACTTATTCATGTACAAATCAAAAATCCAAACTCCAAAAATGAGTTGTTTTTTATTCTTTCAGTTGTACGCACAAATTAAAAATTGGAAATAAGCAAATGGACCAAAATCCGTGTATGATTTGTTCATTTGTTTTTCAATTTAAAGCTAAAAATTAAAAAAAAAAAAACAAAAAAAACAACACCTGTTTTTTGTTTTTCATTTTCAAAACCACAATGAAAAACAGATAATGGTTAGTTTTTCGATTTCCTGATTTTGAGCTCAAATGAAAAATGGAAAAAACAGATAACGACTGTTTCATCCGATTTTGCTATTTTCAATATAGTTCAGTTGTCTGACCTGGAAGTAGTCGTTACTAGGGAAAAAATAAACAAACGGAATTTTCCGAATCAACGAGATACTGTTTTCTGAAATTTTTCTCAATTAATTTTTTGTGTGAATGCAATACTCTTCTGTATGTATCAAACAGCTGCTTAATTATAGCAAAATATTCCTCCGGTCCAGCCATGATTCCGTTTGTTTATTTTTTCCTTTGTAACAACAACTTCCAGGTCAGACAACTTAACTATGTCGAAAACAGCAAAATCGGATGTTGTTGTTATCCGTTTTTTCCATTTTTCATTTGAGCACAAAATCGGGAAATGGAAAAACGAACCGTTATCCATTTTTCATAGTGGTTTTGAAAATGAAAAACAAACCAAAAAAATCAGTCGTTTTTTTGTTCTTTGATTTTTGGTTTTAAATTGAAAAACAAATGAACGGATGACACACGGATTGACCAAATGTGGGGTTTCATGTTGACATTTTTGATATCCGATTTGGTACGACCCAGAAGTTATGGACTTCTTCGTGCGTTGACCTGGACAATTGTAGGTTTGCTAATATTCTAATTCTACGATAATGCAGAATTTCCAGTTATTCAGACTCAGCAAACACATTACTTTTCTTTTCATATGCAACTGGGAATCCACAATCGGAAAACGAAAAAATGACTCGTTATTTCATTATTCATGTACAAATCAAAAATCAGAAAGCGACTTGTTTTTCATTCTTTCGATTGTACGCACAAATTAACCAAACGTCGGGTTTCATGTTGACATTTTTGATATCCGATTTGGTATGACCCGGAAGCTACTGACTTCTTCGTGTGTTGAGCTCGAGAATCGTGGGTTTGCTAGTTTTCTGCCTAATGTGTTCTGCGATAATGGAGAATTTTGCGTTATTCAGAGGCACCAAACGCGTTACTGTCAAGGAGGATGACACAATGACACGACAGCTGAACATTAGGTACATCCTGGGGGGAAAAAGGTCTAAATTTCTCTTTTATTATTGGGTCTAAAAAGCAGCTGGACACCAAAATAAGCCCAGTTTCAAGGAAAGACCCCTATCTAAATAAATCGAAATTGCAGAATTCTGCGGAAATGTAAAGCGAAACTTCCTCCAACCTTTAAATCGTGGATTACTGACATTATTTATCATGAAAAACTCCAAAAAATAAGATATTCTACAAGGGGCTGTATGAGAAATCTTACTGACTATGTAGAAAATGGGCTAGCATGACCTCACATCACCTTTCGTGACCCATACGACTTCCTTATTTATCTATTGTTTGTTTTCTGCTTGTCATTTTTACTTAATCATATCCATCAGTTTGCTTTTTTATTATTTATGTCTAAAAACTCAATGTGAATACGTCCAATATATAAATTTCTTTGTTTTTTTTGTATGCAAGAATGTTTGTCTGGTTTCTTGGAGCTGTACTAGGGTGGGGAATAGTTTGTTTTTGTATTGTATAATAATATATGATAAAAAAATCTTGATTTAAAAAAAAAAAAAAGGAAACCATGCAACACACATTATGCCTTGCCATAGATCGGACTTTCTTCTTCGTATGAGACGGATGACATTGAAGGTGTCATCATTTTTGCGGAAAACACGGTCAGACACTGTGACACCTGACTGCTCTCCAAACAGGTTTTTTTTTCGTTAATGATTTCATAATACCTGTTAGCGATCGGGACAAAGTCAAGCATCGGTTAGCATGTTCCATGTGAACACAGGTGAACCTCATCCTTTAAAGGAACAAAGGGGCTTATAAAAGTTGGACGGGATGTCTCTGTTTTCGCTTAGAGAAGTTAATAATCGCTGAGAAAATACCTCAGGTGTACCTGTTAAATTGTTCCCAGTTCTGACGGAATCGGTTCAGAGGGCAACCAGTCGACCAGGTGGATGACCATGACCGGACAGACAACCACACCTCCACACCTACAGGAGAAAAAAAAAAAAAAAAATCATGTTAAATTTAGTCACTTTCTCTAGAGGAGGTAGTCAGGTTTCAGAAAATATACTTTTTTTTTTGGCAGTTTTTAATCTTTATCAGGCAAGTGATTATTTTTGTTCATTTCTACATGCATTAGAAGGCAGTGAGTCAACAATCTCAGGTCCAATGTGGTCTCCAGGGTCTGTAAGGTCCACCTGTGCATGAACAGTGAGTGGACCTACTTTGTTAGGTACCATGAAGTAATGGAACTAATGGAAGGAATGATGTTCAAAGGGAGAATGTGGATGTGGACAGGCACTTACAGGGGTTGGACAAAATAATGGAAACACCTGAAAACATCTACAAAATATAATTTAATATGGTGTAGGTCCGCCTTTTGCGGCAATTACAGCCTCAATTCTCCGAGGTATTGATTCATACAACTTGTGAATTGTTTCCAAAGGAACTTTAAGCCATTCTTCAGTTAGAATACCCTCCAGCTCTTTTAGAGACGATGGCGGTGGAAATCGACGTCTTACTTGAATCTCTAAAACTGACCATAAATGCTCAATAATGTTGAGGTCTGGGGACTGTGCCGGCCATACGAGATGCTCAACTTCATTAGATTGTTCCTCATGCCATTCTTGAACAATTCTAGCTGTATGGATTGGGGCATTATCATCTTGAGGTGAAGGTGTTTCCATTATTTTGTCCAACCCCTGTATGTTGGGCTAATGTTATAAAAGTGATGTTCTAATGTTCTATAATACATGTTTCTTTCATCTTACATGTGTTTTTCTTGTATTTTTCTATATATAGTTGTCCCTCACTATAACACGGTTCACCTTTCGCAGCCTCGCTGTTTCGCAGATTTTTTTTAGCTCAATTTTGCACGCTTTTTTTTTAACAGCGTATGAACGCGCATTGTGCTCTGTGTCCTGATTGGCTAAGGGACTGTAGACCATTGTCAATCAGTCTCCTCCGTGCCATGTCTCCTGTACAGTACAGAATGTGTTCTTCTTGCCAAATTTACATAAATGTTCGATCGCTAACAGTGTCACTCTAAAGTGCTGTATGTTTACAGGGTGGGGAAGCAAAATTTACAATGAACATTTAGTTGTTTTTTCTCAGCAGTCAATTGTTTTGAAACCAAACATATATTGATGTCATAATCATACCTAACACTATTATCCATACCTTTTCACAAACTTTTGCCCATATGAGTAATCAGGAAAGCAAACGTCAAAGAGTGTGTGATTTGCTGAATGCACTCGTCACACCAAAGGAGATTTCAAAAATAGTTGGAGTGTCCATAAAGACTGTTTATAATGGAAAGAAGAGAATGACTATGAGCAAAACTATTACCAGAAAGTCTGGAAGATACTATTAAAGAAGAATGGGAGAAGTCATCACCCAAATATTTGAGGAAAACTTGTGCAAGTTTCCGGAAGCGTGTGAAGGCAGTTATTGAGAAAGAAGGAGGACACATAGAATAAAAACATTTTCTATTATGTCCATTTTCTTGTGGCAAATAAATTCTCATGACTTTCAATAAACTAATTGGTCATACACTGTCTTTCAATCCCTGCCTCAAAATATTGTACATTTTGCTTCCCCACCCTGTACAGTTGTCCCTCACTATAACGCAGTTCACCTTTCGCAGCCTTGCTGTTTCGCGGATTTTTTTTAGTGCAATTTTGCACGTTTTTTTTTTTTTTTTTTTACAGCGTATGAATGCGCATTGTGTTCTGCGTCCTGATTGGCTAAGGGACTGTAGACCATTGCCAATCAATCTCCTCCATGCCATGTCTCCTGTACAGTACAGAATGTGTTCTTCTTGCCAAATTTACATAAATGTTCCATCGCTAACAGTGTCACTCTAAAGTGCTGTATGTTTATGTTTATGCATCTGGCATACGCTTTTTTCCAAAGCGACTTACAGGGGAAAACCAATCAAATCACTCAATCAATCAAATTTCATTTAAATAGCGCCAGATCGCAACAAAAAAGCTACCTCATGATACTTTATACAGGGTGGGGAAGCAAAATGTACAATATTTTGAGGCAGGGATTGAAAGACAGTGTATGACCAATTAGTTTATTGAAAGTCATGAGAATTTATTTGCCACAAGAAAATGTACATAATAGAAAATGTTTTTATTACCTCCGCCAAGGAGGTTATGTTTTTGCCAGGGTTTGTTTGTTTGTTTGTTTGTTTGTCTGTAAGTTTGTTTGTCTGTCCGTTAGTGTGCAACATAACTCAAAAAGTTATGGACAGATTTGGATGAAATTTTCAAGGTTTGTTGGAAATGGGATAAGGAAGAAATGATTAAATTTTGGTGGTGATCGGGGGTGGGGGGGCCCACGGGGGGGGGGGGGGGGCAGACCAGAAAATTTCATCAAAATCTGTCCATAACTTTTTGAGTTATGTTGCACACTAACGGACAGACAGACAGACAAACAAACAAACAAACCCTGGCAAAAACATAACCTCCTCGGCGTGGGGGGGCCCACGGGGGGGGGCCACTGATCAGCCTTGGCGGAGGTCTGCGCTCTCCGAGTGCTTTTCTAGTTCTATGTGTCCTCCTTCTTTCTCAATAACTGCCTTCACACGCTTCCTGAAACTTGTGCAAGTGTTCCTCAAATATTGGGGTGACAACTTCTCCCATTCTTCTTTAATAGTATCTTCCAGACTTTCTGGTAATAGTTTTGCTCATAGTCATTCTCTTCTTTCCATTATAAACAGTCTTTATGGACACTCCAACTATTTTTGAAATCTCCTTTGGTGTGACGAGTGCATTCAGCAAATTACACACTCTTTGACGTTCGCTTTCCTGATTACTCATATGGGCAAAAGTTTCTGGAAAGGTCTGGATAATAGTGTTAGGTATGATTATGACATCAATATATGTTTGGTTTCAAAACAACTGACGTAGTGCCTGCTGAGAAAAAACAACTAAATGTTCATTGAAAATTTTGCTTCCCCACCCTGTACTATATAGAGTTGGTCCAAACCAGACTCTAAGCCCATTTACAGAAACCCAACAGAATCCTCCAGGAGCAAACACTTATGTATGTTTGACCGTTTTCTCCCCGACAAAACCCACAATGTTGACGAAACGTTCTGCACCGACAAAGGCACCTGCGGTCACACCCAAAGGGAAGAGGAAGATGCTAACCATCGCACAAAAAGTTGGACTTCTGAACTGCGAAATACGCCTGAGTCACTATTAATAATTTCTTACGTGTCCAACCTCGTAGGTTGATCATTAAAATTAAATGCGTTATTTCTAAAAGCTATCATATTTATTTATAGGAAAACGTTTATATTTTTATTTCTCAATCAAATGTTTGGGCCTGAAAACAGGTTTTGATCTCTGGTTTCATTCTATAATACTGGACTTATTTTTTTAAAATCTACGAAGCTTTGAACTTTGAGAGTGTTTAAACAAGAGAGAAATGTGAGGAAATGTTCATGCCTGTCTGAGAAAAGTGTAGAAAGCAGGGATCGGCAACCTGCGGCTCCTCACACTCCTTGTAGTGGCTCCCTTAACTGCGGTCAAGCCAGCCGCTAGTGTTTTTCTTGTGCGCTACTCATTCGGCAATTACGGTAGATTAGCTGCATGGTGCGAATGTGCCTTCCAGACAACAAAAGTAAGGGCTCATTTACGCTCTACGTTAAAGATGCAGACGGATACGGACGAAGGGTTCTGTCCGTCCTTTGTATATTACTCATGTAATTCTGTCCGTTTTCCGGGAGCTTGCAGATGTGAACCCAAACGGAGAACATGGAGCAGTACAACTGGGAACTGTGGAGGAAGTGTTGAGTTTGGAACAGAATCATTTCCATAAAGAGCGATACTTTTCATAGAGCGACTGTATGAGTATGAGTACTGTGTACTTTTGGGGTAATCCTACAACAGATTCCCTTCCAAGCTACAAAAGTGTGTTTTTTCGTCTGAAATAGGCTTTAAGTCTAAATTCAATGATGAATAAAATTATTTTTTCCAATAAGTACCTCATGAATTGGTATTTTTGGTATTAGTACTTCATATACTATTAGCACAAATACTATGAAATACTTGTACTGTGCACTTTTAGAGTAATCATACTCCAGAATCCATTGCCCACAGCACTTCTGTTTGTTGTATTCAGTGGTTGTAATAGATAAAATGTAAAAAAAGATTAAAACTTTTAAAAGTTTAGAAGCTCGGTTATTTTTTTGCAGTTCCAGACTATTTTTTTTTGGCAGGAGAGGGGGCAAAATGGCTCTTTTGATAATAAAGGTTGTAGACCCCTGGTATAAAGTGTGCGGTGAGGGGTTTTACAGCCTTGAAACGTATATAATAACTGTAAAAATAAAGCTGACTACTTTGCGGATTTCGCCTATTGTGGGTTATTTTTAGAACGTAACCCCCGAGATAAACGAGGGACCACTGTATACACTTCTTAGATTTTTTTTTTTTTTGCCGCTTATGGGCAAGGAACCAAATATGATAACTTCACTGACCTTGATTTTCAACATGACAATAATTTTATGTATTTATTTTTTAATTTCTCAAAAGTAATGACGTCTTGTTATGTCCTCCAATAACACACTCAGGTTGAAATGCATATTCTATTTTTATGAGTGTCCTTTAAAGGGTTAGCGACTATTACTGCTTTATTTACTATATATTACATTATAGTATCTATTAGTATAAAGCCAAAACATTTAGACTTTAGAGATTTATACTTGCTGTAAACATAAACACTTGTGCTACACATAATACCTACACGACAATACCCCCCCCCCCCCCCCCATTTAACCCATAAAGACCCAAGGCTACTTTTGTGGCAGTACCCAAATTATTTTTTCTCTCCATTCAACCTTTCTTAAGCAATTTATCACCATTTATTATAGTATTATGCTCTGTGTTTAGCATTTTTTTCAGTGAAAATCAGGTATTTTCTTTATTTAATTTGTTGACCATGTAAATGTTCATAAAAGTTCAGATTAAAGTTGATTGTTTTTATGTCTGAAACAGTGAAAACTGAAGAAAAAAGTGACTTTTTCAACAAAATATAGCATTAACTGAACATAAAGCAAGTGAGTCCATGCACTGTTACTTATCAAACTCCACAGATTTTACTGATGATTCAATGTTATAGAAGATGACGGTGTTTTCACATTCACTTTGGAGCCTCTGAACATCCAAATGGGTCATATCTGAGACCATGAAAGACGATAAACTGCATTTTACATCAATTATTTACATGTATTGATAGGATTAATGGATCACCAGGAATTAAACATTGAAGATCAGTAGATGATTTTGGTCGCCAGTAGATGTTTGGGTCTTTATGGGTTAACATTTCTATATTTAGTGCAGTATCAGTGAACACTGTGTAAATCAGGGTCTTTATACATTATTTCTATTAAACTGCATCCATAGTTTACTCATGTGTCTAATAATCCTTTCGTAATGTATGTTCTTGTTAACCACAAGCACTAATTGATTGATTATTTACATTAATTAGCATTGATTAGAGTGCTAATAAACATTAATGAGGAGTTACCTGTTAAACACTGGATGTAATAATCCTTTAGTGACAGTGTTCTTGTTAACGAAGGTGGTAATTAATGCATTATTTACATGAATTAACACCAATTAATTCAGGTAATGCATATTAAGGGTGTTCTAATTTATGTAAAAATCCCATTTTTGTTCTATTTATGAACTGTATGACAACAGTTTGGTCAGTAATAAAATTAAAAGCTCATTTAAAAGTTCATTGTTTTAATTAATACAGTACTAAGTATGAAGTCAAAGTTCATGCATTTGTGGTCCGTCACATACAGTATATCCTAAACATTTAGAAAACTGTTTTCTTCATATGAAATATCTGTACATACATGATAACAATAATCGCTTTTCCATTGACCCTGAAATTGCGCAAATATAACTTGCGCATAAAAGTGTGCCTATTGGAAAAACAATTTTGCTAAAACTCAAATTTTTCAGTGGTTTTTCAGGCGTAGCAGAATTGGTATATCGCGGAAAACTGCAATGGAAAGACTGTTTTGTGCAACTGGAGTCACGTGACCAAAACAAAACAAAACAAAAACAGATGTTGATGGATGTAACAACAAGCAAAGAAGAAGAGTTTTAAAACAAACATGGCGCCGATTTAGTGGACACACCAGGAAACCCGGTCATTTTTTTTAAAATTTCGTACGGGATAGAGGGGTAACAAGCATTCTACTTTCAAAACAACAGATATTTATGTTTGTCGCAATGTTTATGGAATGGAAAAGCGACTAATGACACACTTGCTGTTATGTTAAACTAAACATTTATAAAACTATTTTCATCATATGAAATATCTCTACGTACAGTAAATGAAAACAATAGTTTCTTTTCCCTTGCCACTTAAACTGAGCGAATATAACTTGCACATAAAAATTTGCCTCATGGGAAAACGGCGAAATTGGTATATCGCGCAAAACTGCAATGGAAAAAACCGTTGCACAACTAGAGTCACATGAACAAAAAAAAAACAGATGTTGATGGATGTAACAACAAGCGAAGAAGAATAATTTTAAAACAAACATGGTGTTTGTGATTTAATGGAAAAACCAACATTATGCACTTCTGTTTTTTCGACATTTAGTAAATATCGGTAAAGTTTTGCGCAGATGTCCAATGAAAAAGCAGCTAATGACACACTTGCTGTTATATTAAACTAAACATTTATAAAACTATTTTCATCATATGAAATATCTCTACATACAGTAAATGAAAACAATAGTTGCTTTTCCCTTGCCCCTTAAACTGAGCAAATATAACTTGCGCATAAAAATTTGCCTAATGGGAAAACGGCGAAATTTGTATATCGCGCAAAACTGCAATGGAAAAACCGTTTGCTAAACTAGAGTCACATGAACAAAAAAAACAGATGTTGATGGATGTAACAACAAGAAAGCTCTTGATTTTAAGCTTAACTTACAAACCCCATGAATCATTTTTTAGAGTGTAAGCATGTCTACAGATGTATGAACATAAAATAAGGTCAATTATTTAACACTTCTATATCTAATTTTTTTTTTTTTTTTTTTATAAATCATTTTTATTTTTACTTACAAAATCACAACAAGAAACTACAAGTTACCAGAAATTAAAAAAAAAAAAAAAAAAAAAAAAAAAGAAGACAGTAGCCATGAAGGAAAAAGAAAAAACAAAATAAAACTGATGACAATAGAGAAAAACCAAGACAATGACAAAAATCACTACAAATCAAACACATTAGCCAAAATGTACATATACGTATATACACTAAAACAAAAGTTAAGGATATTTCTTTCTTTTTTGTCTTTTTTTTGTCATTTTTGCCATTTGTAAATAAAACTATGTCTGGTGCTTAGTAAGGATGTTGAGCCACAGTATGTAATAAAAGTTCAAAATGTAATAATGTCACGTCATCTTGCAATAAAGCCGCATCATGTAATAAACTGACGCATTTGTAATAAACTTCCTCAATGCATTACATAGTAAATTTTTTCGCATTATGTAGTAAGTTATTACAATTTGAGAAATTATTACAAAATGCACTCGACACATTTTTATTTCAGGAAAATGTAATGTGCTAAATTAATCTTTAAACTGTGTGGTTAAAGTTCGGATTCCATTACCTGTAGCTCCTGTGACTAATTTCTTCTAAATTGCTCTGAAATTATATTAATTTGGATTGTTATTACTAATGAACCATGTATTACATTTTTTTTAAATAAAAATGTGTCAAGTGCATTTTGTAATAAATTTCTCAAATTGTAATAACTTACTACATAATGTGAAAAAATTTACTATACAATGCGTTGATGTAGTTTATTACAAAATGCGTCAGTTTATTACATAATGCGGCTTTATTACAAGATGACGTGACATTCTTATTACATTTTGAACTTTTATTACATAATGGGAATTTATTACAGAATGCGGCTCAACAAGGGCCTTAGTGGACGGGATACCGGAGGGTTAATGCTTACACTGGTCAACAACAAATTTATTGTTGAAGTTTTTTGAGCTGATTTAGGATCATTTTGGTGTGCTGAATCCAAAAATCACATTAATTTTGTTCAATCAGGTCAACTTTCTGAACTATGCAACATATTGGCTTTTTAACATTTTTGCTTACATTTATGGGCATTTTCACATCATATGATACAAAATTCTTTCATATTTCTTGCAATAAATGAGTTCTGAAGATTTTACTTTTGCCAATTTATGATTAATGTTTTTTTTTAATATTACAGGTGAATGAAATGGCTTCGACTAGAAGATCTTGCAAAAATAAGCCTGATGTATACTGCTACATCTGCGCTGAATACATAATAAATAATACATGCATCCTGTTAGAACATGATTTTTTTTTTTCTCTTAAAACCTATTTTGGGTGAGAACTATATAAAAAAATCAACTGATGAAGTCACAAAAATGTAATCAATTTTGTGAGAAGATCAAATTTTTCAAAATCAAATTAGCCAAAAAACCTGACCTGATTGAGAAAAACAGATGTCATTTTTGGATTTAGCGGTGCAAAATGGTCCGAATTCAGTTGAAAAAACCTAGACAACTTGCAAAAAACATTTTCTTGTAACCCACTGTTATTATTTTTGAATGTATAAGCCTTGCTTTGATGTTTTGGCGTCCTGGAAAGGTAGAAAACCAAGGCATTAACCAAAACTTTTTGGCCCAGTTTACACGACATCACTCTCAGGTGAAATTGACAAAATATTTTATCAGATGTGCCTTTTGTTTAGACGGCAATGGTGTTTTTGGGGGTTGAAAACGCAAAAAAGTGAAACCACCTTCCAGAGTGGAAATCTTAAAAACGCTCCACTCTTGGGTCACTCTCTAAGCTGAGGTTCTCAAACTTTTTCACACCATAGACCACTTTATCATAGAAAAAACAAATTAAAAAAACACAGACCACCGAACCAGCCAGCCAATTTCCCACTCCCACCCTTAAAATAATAAATAAACAGCTTATATTACAATATTATAATGTTTTCTACATTACAAATGAAGTCTGCAGTATATTACAAATGTTGCTAACAGCTCGATGCTAACAGAATGTCTTTGCGCATTGTTGCTAACATTGCTTGTCGTTTCTCCAGTTTTTCTCTCTCAGTCACCGATTCATTGTCGTATCTTAGAACTGTTCACGTCACTCTTTGTCTCGTTTCAGTCTTCGTTTCTGATTAGTTAGCCATTCTACTTCATTTCCACCACAATTCACAAGTCACGAGAGGTCTTGATATGACAGTAGGCAATTTAGGTACATCCTGTTAAAAAATGATTTTTTTCTCTTAAAACCTATTTTGGGTGAGAACTATATAAAAAAATCAACTGATAAAGTCACAAAAATGTAATCAATTTTGTGAGAAGATCAAATTTTTCAAAATCAAATTAGCCAAAAAACCTGACCTGATTGAGAAAAACAGATGTCATGTTTGGATTTAGCGAAAATGCAAAATGGTCCGAATTCAGTTGAAAAAAACCTCGACAACTTGCAAAAAAACATTTTTTTGAAACCCAGTGTAATTGCTCCACCTGTTATTCCTTACACACTGAGGTACGTTTGTGACACCTCTGTAGTCTGAAGGGTATTTACTTTGGCGTCGTGGCGTGTGCTGTTGAACGCGGCCCTGGCGTTGGGTGTACGAATAATGTGCATTAGGTGAACGCTGTATATTTGTTCTGCTTGTGGATTTAAGTAAGTCTAATCCTCGAAAAAACAACAAGCCAAAATAAATTATATTCTTGTTCATTTTTCCACCGTCAAAAAAATAAAAAGAGACATCCCGATACACTCCTTCACCATTTCCGACACCTTTGCTTAATCCACTTACAATATTGAGCTGCTTCGCAAACAAATTGATATCATCAATTGTTATGTTGGCAAATAGCACAGCCAATCTGCTCATGAATGTTTATCTCCTCTAACACTCACCCACCTGCTAAGGAGGTGCCACGCTTTAATGAAATTGTTTGGACTACCGGCGCCCGTTGCTAAGGAACTGTGTGTCTTCTGGTTTTTTGCCTGCAGATTTCTGTCATCAAATAATGATTAGAGATGAGCACACCTCAAGGTGCTCAAGCCAGTGAAGGGTGTATTCAGAGCGAGATTGGCAAACAGCTCCAGGGTGAGAAGAGACACTGGAAAGTGAGCCTTTGTATGAGAGCCTTTGCTGGCATCCATTTCAGTTGTGGCCCTTTGAAAGGAAACACCGATGGCTTCGCAACTTAACGCGATTGGAGACGCGTCCGTGTTTATATTTTGAAGGTAGGATGACCGAATTCAGCGCTCTGTGGAATTACACGGCTGGGTATTCTGCTCCTCTGTACCTCTGACAAGGTGTCGATAGAAACCCGTTTCATCAACAACAACACCTCTTCCCAGCGATTACGAATTGTCACAGTCAACTTCTGACGGTGCGCCTTTCATCCCCGTTTGATGTCTGATGCCTCCTCCTTTCATATTTTCCCGATTACACATTAGCAGAACAGACACTCGCAGACATAGGTGACATGAAAGCATCTAAGATCAGGTGTTTCATGAATATGTTTACACGTACAAGTCTTTCACTGAGAAATTATTCCTCACTTTTTCTGCAAAAGACATCTGCGGGGTTGACATTTGCGTTGATTTGTGCTACTTCATGCTTGACACAAACTATGTGCAAGCACCTCAAGTGTGTCTATCTTTAACCTTGATTTGTGTAAAAAAAAAAAAAAGAAAACACACACCATAGCTTTCATACTCAGACATATCCACACACTTCAGGAGCTGCCTGATGGAACCATAACATGCTAAGGCAGGGGTGTCAAACATGCGGCCCGGGGGCCAAATGCAGCCCGCCAAAGGTTCCAATCCGGCCCGCAGGATGAATTTGTGAAATGCAAAAATTACACTTAAGACGATCACAGAAAATTTGGTTCAGGTTCCACATACGTTTATACTTCTTCCTATTCCTTTTCGACCATGCAATACTCAGACTTGTACGTGCTTGAAGATAAATTCTGTCCATTTAAATGTTATTTTGTTTATGTCTTAATTTGCTTTGTTTTGTCTTATTTTTCTTTGCATGTTCGAAATAAAATAAATAAAATAAATAAATAAATACAGACTGGGAAAAATATTCTCATAATAACTTATAAATTCTTACAACTCCTATTTTTTCTTTTTGTAAATGTAAATATTTTCATGTGAATTTCCTGTATTTACACTAAAACAAACTGTAATTTCACAGAAAACGTAAATATCCTGAACAAATATGAAAAACCTGAAATATCTGAAGAGACGTAAGTGTAATTTTGATAATATTCTGTCTGTTACTGAATATTTAGTGTATTTGTGTATTCATCGTGCAATGATTCAATGATTGAATGAATGGCTGTGAGTGTTTGTTTTTATTTTTTATAATTATTTATTTACTATTGTGATGTTTGTGTCTGTGTTGTTGTAGTTTTTATTATGCACTGACTGGTGGACACTTTAATTTCTTTGTACATGTTTCATGTTACAATGACAATAAAGACTATTCTATTCTATTCTATTCTTTGTAGATCCACTGTGATCTGTAAGTTGTAATGAACATGACGTCAATGATAAACTAAGACAGAATATTGTTAAAATTGCACTTATTTTTCTTAACAAATTTTAGGGTGTTCATGCTATTCACATTGTTTAAAAGAACAGTTTATAGATGTAAACTTTTTCATCACGAAAGGAAAGTTTGGAGTTGTCATTATTTATATATATTTATGTTATTATTTTACTGGTTCGGCCCATTTCAGACCAAATTTGGCTGAATTTGGCCTCTGAACTAACATGAGTTTGACACTCATGTTTTAAAGGATAGTTGGTAGATGTAAACATTTTCATTCGATAATTATACTTTTTTAGCTCTAAAGCATTGAGGAAATTTGGAGTTGACATTAAAAAATAAAAATCTTGATTTAAGCAAAACAAATCTAGAATCAAGAAAAAAAAAATCTCAGATTAAGCAAAAAAAACAAAAATCTTGAATTAAGCCAAAAAATCTTGAATTAAGCAAAAAAAATCTTGAATTAAGCAAAAAAAAAAATATCTTGAAACAAGCAATAAATAAATAAATCTTGAATTAAGCAAAAAAAAAAAAAAAAAAAATCTTGAATTAAGCAAAAAAAAAAAATCTTGAATTAAGCAAAAAAAAAAAAAAAATCTTGAAATAAGCAATAAATAAATAAATAAATCTTGAATTAAGCAAAAAAAAATCTTGAATTAAGCAAAAAAAAAAAAAAAAAATCTTGAAATAAGCAAAAAAAAAAAAAAAACATCTTGAATTAAGCAAAAAAAAAATA
Source organism: Sphaeramia orbicularis (assembly GCF_902148855.1). NCBI lineage: Eukaryota > Metazoa > Chordata > Actinopteri > Kurtiformes > Apogonidae > Sphaeramia > Sphaeramia orbicularis. The sequence goes on from NC_043958.1 coordinate 5,139,806, forward strand.
AATAAAAAAAATCTTGAATTAAGCAAAAAAAAAAAAAAAAAAAACAAAACCTGCCAATAGAACAAGTGTCTTGGTAAGATTTCTTAAAATAAGATTTTCCTGATCTATTGTCTAAAAATAAGTCCTTAAATCTCACTGAAAAGTTCCTCTTTAGGTGATTATGTCTTATTTTAAGTCTGATGAGATATTTGGACTAGAAATGAGAAAAATTCACTTGGTAAGATTTGGATTTTTTACAGTGTACTGACCCCAAACAAGTATGATAAATAAAAAAAACCCACACAAAATCAACCCTTGCCACTTAGCCAAAGCTATCCAACCCCCTCTGCAGATGTAGCCCAGTACTAAGTCTAACACACGGACTATGTGCCGCCCCCCCCCCCCCTCCCCCTCCTGCACTTTCTCTCCCCCCACTCGGTGACTGTAGGTGAGCATCTGGACAATAGCATACGGTTACTGGGGTCTCTCCACAGGCCTTGTGCGTGCTATTCAATCAGCCTGAGGCAGGAGGGCCTCAGGGTTGTATAGATCCAGAGGGCCGATCCATAGGGGTGCTCAGCCTGTGCAACTTGGCCGCCTTAAAAACGCCTCCTTTTAAGGTGGTGCTATTGGCCCGGTCGCCACATGTTTAGATCAATTGTATCCTTCTTAATGGAAAATAATTGAAGTTTTCCTGAACCTGCTGCTGCTGCTGCACTGCTCAGTACAAAGCGACGACCTGTGAAGGATGTTTTTAATTCACAACGGCGCACTCACTAACTGGGCTTAAATTGACATCTCTGTTCTCTGACCAGTAAAGATGTTTGTATTTTTTTTTTTTTTTCTTCCGTCTCGACATAGACTAGGAGTCGTCCTCGTGATAATTTCTAATGCTGTGGAACAGTGAGCGACAGAAAGCTTTCTATAGAAGCTCCTCTATAGAAAGGAAGAAAAACATGTGGCAGTGAAATGCAGACACATCAAGAGTCACGCCGAAATGCTTCCTTTTCTACGCATTAATGGCCGTATCAATTGAATAGCATCTAAAGTGCTTTGAAAGGAGTCTATGTGAGTTCCACACACATACACAGCTCATACAGTCAGCACATCTTGTGATCTCCATCTCTAATGTAAACTTAGGAAGTGTGGAGGGTGGGGGGAGGGGGGGGGGTAAAGATGTTAACTGTGAAAAATAAATGTCATCATTGGCTTCTTTCTTCAAGATGCTTTTCTCAGATAAAAATTCTATGGTCAGAGTCGGCAACTCGAATCAATCGGCACAATTAGGGCCTCCGGGCCATTACACTGTGCACACATCTTCCCATTCGTTACACTGAATGCTCCCTGCTTTCCATTGTGCACGGCCGGGCATTTGTGAGGAGACTCAATAGAGAGAGTGGAAGTGGAGTCTTAAGAGAGTGTCTTTGTGATCTGGGTAAATATAGCTGAAGGTAAATGAACACATTAAGTCAAGCACAGGGTCTCAACCTGGGGGGCGGGATCCTCCTCCCAGGTCAGAGCATGACTTCTAGCGGTTACCGAGGTTATTATCGTTAACGAAAACTAACGAAATGACGAAAACTAGAATTGAAAAAAACATTTTCTTTAACTGAAATAAATAAAAGCTATAATTAAAACAAAACAAAACAAAACAATAACTAACTGAAACTGTATTGTGTGTTTACAAAACTAACTGAAACGGATAAAAATTACGGCCAAATTCCCTTTGTTTTCATCTTTGTCAATGTCGGATTGATACGAAATCAATTTATTTCGCTCGAGCAGTTTTAGCTAGCGGCCCCATACGACATTTCACGGTCCGTCACTTCTCGTCACATGTGGTTTCCAGTCGTCTTCTGGTCCCCACTCTACCTGGAAACATGGAGACTAAAGTTGGGAGAAAGCAGCAGAGTCTAGTGATGGGACGTTCATGAACGAAATGAGTGACAAAAAATATTGAACTTTTTCCTGATATTCTAATTTTTTGAGATGTACCTGCATTTAGCCCTTTGTCACCGGTTCTGTTCATAATTTTATGGACAGAATTTGTAGGCGCAGCCAGGGCCGGAGGGGGTCCGGTTTGGGGACCACAGGATTTCATCTCTGCTTTTTGCAGACGACGTTGTCCTGTTGGCCTCATCGAACCTGGACCTTCAGCGTGTCCTGGGGCAGTTTGCAGCCGAGTGTGAAGCGAGCGGGATGAGGATCAGCACCTCCAAATCCGAGGCCATGGTTCTCGACCGGAAAAAGGTGGTCTGCCCTCTCCGGGTTGGTGGGGAGTCTTTGCCCCAAGTGGAGGAGTTTAAGTATCTCGGGGTCTTGTTCACGAGTGACGGAAGGATGGAGCGTGAGATTGACAGATGGATCGGTGCAGCGTCTGCAGTGATGCAGTCGCTGTATCGGTCTGTTGTGGTGAAGAAGGAGCTGAGCCGAGAGGAGAAGTTCTCGATTTACCGGTCAATCTACGTTCCTACCCTCACCTATGGTCATGACCGAAAGGACAAGATCCCGGATACAAGCGATCGAAATGAGTTTCCTCCGCAGGGTGGCTGGGCGCACCCTTAGGGATAGGGGGAGGAGCTCAGTCACCAGGGAGGAGCTCGGAGTAGAGCCGCTGCTCCTCCACATCGAGAGGGGCCAGCTGAGGTGGATCGGGCATCTGTTTCGGATGCCTCCTGGACGCCTCCCTGGGGAGGTGTTCCGGGCATGTCCCTCGGGGAAGATCCAGGACACGTTGGAGAGACTATGTCTGTGGGCTGGCCTGGGAACGCCTCGGGGTCCCCCCGGAAGAGCTGGAGAAGGAGTCTGAGGAGAGGGAAGTCTGGGCATCCCTGCTTAGACTGTTACCCCCGTGACCCAGCCCCGGATAAAGCGGAAGAGAATGGATGGATGGATTTATTTTGTTGTTTGTTTGCTTATCAATCATTTATGTACCAGTACTTATATTTTGTTGGTGGATTTTTTTTTTTTTTTCACTGTCTACATGTTCGAAATAAAGATTTCATTCATTCATTTATTCATTTACTGCCACGCCAATTAAACACCTTTAAAATGTAACGCCAATCATCACATGTAGCCTATTTAGTCATTAAAACACTGGTGTTTCAAAATAATGTAAAAAACATACAAGAGCCAGTCTTTTGAACGGCTCTTTTTAGTGAACGACTCCCTTCAAAGAACCAAAAGTCTCATCACTACAGCCGAGTCCTGTCTGGGATTTATTGTTATACGACGGAGAAGAAGAGAAAAGAGATGACAAAACTAAAACTAAATCAAAACTAAGCATTTACAAAAAAAGGAAAACTAATAAAAACTTGCAAATCTTCTCTAAAAATAAATTAAAAGTAACTGAATTAGAGAAAAAAAAGTCAAAACTAAATAAAACTGAACTATAATGAAAAATCCACAGCTATTAGAACCTTGGAGGTCACATGGTAAAACAACTGTGGAAAAGTACCGCATTGGCCTCTCTGATCTATTACACAGCGCAGCCATCTGGGTGATATGTGGGTTATTGTGAAATGATTTGCATATTTTATGCCAACTTGTAGATATGCACTGCAAATAACTTCCATCCGATCAAGTCACTCCTGTCTGAAACTGAAATGAAAAGACCCAATTTCATCAAGTGAAGGAAATCTGCTTGTACAGCATGAATATATGAGTCGACGTTTTTTCCCCCCTAAAATTAGTGCCTTCATTTTTAAATAAGAAAGTGAGAAAGGTTGGCAGGATTTTCCACGGACACAACTTAAAAGAACTGAACAGATACTGAGACGCACGTTCACTTTGATCATTTAAGTCCGACTTTCCCCTGAGGATTCATAAAGTTCATGTGAATCTGAAGCAGAGATGTGACCAGTGCCATTTAAATCCCACAAGAGTCTGGATTTCTTCACACTATCTACCATTATTCTGGAAAATAAATGACAGGATGAATGTTATGGGAAACTTTCCTTATATCTTTTCCAATATGGTGGCAGTATGCTCTCATAAAATGTAAACATAACAGTCTATGCCAAAGTTTTTGCACATACGGATGGATGGACGGACGGACGACAAACTGATGACAATACCCTGCAGTGAGGGCCGAGGGTAAAAAGTTATTAGTCTACTACGAATTTAAGAGGAGATTGTTAATTTGACTACAGCATGTAAAATAAATACATAAAGTTTAGGTATGATGCAACAGACATAAGAAAGAATAAGATAAGATAAGGTAAGATAAGATAAAATGAGATAAGATTACAGTGTTAACAGCTTCAAAAATGCTAATTGCTAAATAGAGATGCTAATCTAAGGGGAGACTGTTAATTTGACTATACTACAAAACATAAACACAAAGTTTTGGTATGATCCAACAGGCATAAGATAGAATAAGATAAGATAAGATAAAATGACATGAGATTACAGTGTTAACAGCTTCAAAAATGCTAACTGCTAAATGCAGATGCTAATTAAAGAGTAGACTGCTAATTTGACTATAGCACATAAAATAAAGACATACAGTTTTGGTATGATGCAACAGGCATAAGAAAAGATAAGATAAGATAAGATAAGATAAGATAAGAAGATTACAGTGTTAACAGCTTCAAAAATGCTAAATGCTAAATACAGATGCTAATTTAAGAGGAGATTGTTCATTTGACTACAGCACATAAGATAAAGACATAAAGTTTGGGTATGATGCAACAGGCATAAGATAAGAAAAGAAAAAAAAAAGAAAAAAAAGATTACAGTGTTAACAGCTTCAAAAATGCTAAATGCTAAATACAGATGCTAATTTAAGAGGAGATTGTTCATTTGACTACAGCACATAAGATAAAGACATAAAGTTTGGGTATGATGCAACAGGCATAAGATAAGAAAAGAAAAAAAAAAGAAAAAAAAGATTACAGTGTTAACAGCTTCAAAAATGCTAAATGCTAAATACAGATGCTAATTTAAGAGGAGATTGTTAATTTGACTACAGCATGTAAAATAAATACATAAAGTTTAGGTATGATGCAACAGACATAAGAAAGAATAAGATAAGATAAGGTAAGATAAGATAAAATGAGATAAGATTACAGTGTTAACAGCTTCAAAAATGCTAATTGCTAAATAGAGATGCTAATCTAAGGGGAGACTGTTAATTTGACTATACTACAAAACATAAACACAAAGTTTTGGTATGATCCAACAGGCATAAGATAGAATAAGATAAGATAAGATAAAATGACATGAGATTACAGTGTTAACAGCTTCAAAAATGCTAACTGCTAAATGCAGATGCTAATTAAAGAGTAAACTGCTAATTTGACTATAGCACATAAAATAAAGACATACAGTTTTGGTATGATACAACAGGCATAAGAAAAGATAAGATAAGATAAGAAGATTACAGTGTTAACAGCTTCAAAAATGCTAAATACAGATGCTAATTTAAGAGGAGATTGTTCATTTGACTACAGCACATAAGATAAAGACAAAGTTTGGGTATGATGCAACAGGCATAAGATAAGAAAAGGAAAAAAAAAAAGAAAAAAAAAGATTACAGTGTTAACAGCTTCAAAAATGCTAACTGCTAATTGCAGATGCTAATTAAAGAGGAGACTGCTAATTTGACTATAGCACATAAAATAAATACATAAAGTTTGGGTATGATGCAACAGGCATAAGATAAGAAAAGAAAAAAAAAAAGAAAAAAAAGATCACAGTGTTAACAGCTTCAAAAATGCTAACTGCTAATTGCAGATGCTAATTAAAGAGGAGACTGCTAATTTGACTATAGCACATAAAATAAATACATAAAGTTTTGGTATGATGCAACAGGCATAAGAAAAGATAAGATAAGATAAGAAGATTACAGTGTTAACAGCTTCAAAAATGCTAAATGCTAAATACAGATGCTAATTTAAGAGGAGATTGTTCATTTGACTACAGTACATAAAATAAATACATAAAGTTTGGATATGATGCAACAGACATAAGATAGGATAAGAAAAGATAAGATAAAATGAGATGAGATTACAGTGTCAATAGCTTCAAAAATGCTAACTGCTACATGCAGATGCTAATTTAGGAGGAGATTGTGAATTTGACTATAGCACAAAAAATAAATACATAAAGTTTGGGTATGATGCAACAGGCATAAGACAAGATAAGATAATTAAGTTCACTTTTTGGACATAAAATAGAATTGTGTGTTTGGTGCAAATTTGCGACAACAGGCATAATGGTCAATAAAATATAAAGCGATATAAGATGGGTTTATTTTCCGGCTAGGTTCGTTTTGAATATGCCTGAACCGGCGTCGAGGGAATACATGGGTAAAAGTTAGTCGTCTTTAAGAACATCTACGGTGCAGAGGTGGTACCATGGAAACGTCCACCAGCCAAAGGGACGTGTGTCGGTGCAGTCCCATCAAACCCTCGTCCCCCACCATGCCAGGCCTTCAGGCTTTCAAAGAGCCCCCGTGAGCTCCTCCGACAGCCTCGGCTTTGGCACACTCTGCTTTTTCCTCCAGCCTTGAGACGCTCTCCTCACCTAAATCAGCGGACGGCCTGTCCCCGATTAGCGGTAATTGTAAGCTTTGTTAGCGAGCCAGGACCGCCGCGGATCTGCACCAGCGTTTTCTATTTTGGGTTTTATTTAATTTTTATTCAATCGGGGGGCGGGGGCGGGGAGGTCAATTATAAGAGGAGAAATTCCTGATTAGCGGCTCTGGTCTGGCAGCTCATCTGAACGGGCGGGTTGATGTAAGCGGCACCATGTTGAGATTGCCGGGTGTTACCTCATCCATGCCTACGTTCAGATCAGAACTAGGTACGGAGGAAGGAGAGCGCAGAGGATGCAAGGAAGGACCTCTGGGAATGACGAAACAGACCTCTCACGTAGGGAAGTGGCGAGCTCGTCTGTAGAGTGTAAACCGCCAAGTCAATCGGAATGTTTCGCCCGCGCGCCTGCCCTTTTTTTTTTTTTTTGGGGGGGGGGGGGGGGGCCTTTTCAGGGAGTAAAATCATGATAAATCCTGCGCTGTTGTATCGTCATCTAAACATTCAGTCCAGTTTGACCTCAAGTGGGCCGGACCAGTCAAATAAATAAAAAACATTAAAAAAAAAAAAAATAAATACAGTATGAAAATGTTTACATCTGCGAAGTTTCCTTGAAAATGTATATAACATGAACAAACGGAAATATCTGAAGGAAAATACATGCAATTTTAATAATGTTACACCTCAGTTTATCATTTATACAACATACAGATCACAGTGGATCTAATAACAAGTAGAATATTGTTAAAATTACGCGTATTTCTGTTAAGATATTTCAGGTTTCTCCTATTTATTCACATTTTTTTGTCAAAGTATAGTTTGTCAGTGTAAACAATTTCATTCTATTTCATGTTTTTTACACAGTGGATCTAATAACAAGTAGAATATATTTAAAATTACACTTATTTTTCTTAAGATATCTCAGGCTTCTCTTTTTTTGTCAAAGGATAGTTTGTCAATGTAAACAATTTCATCCTATTACATTTTTTTTACACAGTGGAACTAATAACAAGTAGAATATTGTTAAAATTACACTTATTTCTCTTAAGATATTCCAGGTTTCTCATATTTATTCAAGTTATTCACATTTTTTTTGTCAAAAGATAGTTTGTCCATGTAAACAATTTCATGCTATTTCATTTTTTTTACACAGTGGATCGAATAACAGGGAGAATATTGTTAAAATTATGCTTATTTCTCTTAATATATTTCAGGTTTCTCATATTTGTTTTTGTGAAAGGATAGTTTGTAAATGTAAACAATTTCATGCTTTTTTTTTTTTAAACACTTAAAGAAGAAAATTTGTCGTTGTTTTTCAGTCTTACCTTTTCCATGCCTTATACTGCCTGTGTATTTATCCTTATTTGTTGTACATATTTGTCATATGTAATGTAGGTAGTGTTTTTGTATATTTTTGTAGTATTTAGTAATATTTTAGGAGTATACTGTATGTTTATTTAACATTTTATCTTGTAGTTTTTGTACATTGCCTGTTTTTGTAAGTATTATTTTCAGAATTATATTGTATTGTACTGTGTTGTTTTATTCTATTTTATGTTGTTCTATTGTATCGTATTGGGTTCTGTTCTACTCTATTCTGTTGTATTCTGTTCTACTGTATTGTATTGTATACTTTTCTTTTCTATTCTTTTCTGTTCTGTTCTATTGTATTCTATTCTATTCTATTCTATTCTGTCTAATGTATTTTGTTCTACTCTATTCTGCTCTATTTTATTGTATTCTGTTCTATTCTATTTTCTTCTATTGTCTTTTATTCTCTTCTCTTCTATTCAGTAGTATTCTGTTCTATTATTTTCTGTTTTATTGTATTTTATTCTGTTCTATTCTATTCTATTCTATGTGCTCTGTTGTGTTCTGTTCTATTCCATTCTATTCTATTCTAACATATTCTATTCTGTTCTATTCTATCATATTCTATTCTGTTCTATTCTTTTTTTTCTATTCTATCATATTCTATATGTTCTATTCTGTTCTATTCTATTCTATTCTATTAATATTATATTCTGTTATATATCTGTTGTATTCTATTCTTTTCTATTCTTTTTATCTCTTCTCTTCAATTCTATTCTATAGTATTCTAATTTCTTCTATTCTTTTATTCTCTTCTCTCTTTTCTCTTGGGTCTAATCATTCTTACAATCACCTGTTTCAGATCCTATTATTTCATTATTCGAACCTATTATTAGCTCTAAATTATTCCCATTCCAACTGTTTCTGGAATGCGACAAACGGAAGCACATTTGCAAACGTAATGAAACCCACCAGAGCAAATGTGAAATACGTCGCGCTCGTGATTTTTTTTTTTTTTGTTTTTTTTTTGTTTGTTTTTTTTTCCGTCCAGTGCCAACTCTCTCTTATTTGGGGTTATATCGTGCGCTATCGTTTCATCACTTAATCATTTAATGAAATAATATAGGAATCCATCAAAGCCGACGTGTGAAATGAAATGTGTTTAAGCAGAATGGGAGCATGGGAAAAGGGCGACAGCTATTTATAACGGCGAGTATCGGCTTCACCTCTTCTAGGTAGGTGTTGCCGAGTGACGACTGCGTATCTTGGCATCCCCCCTTCGGGAAAAAGTGAGGTTGTATTATTCATCCCTGTCAATTATGTCATTTGTGTAATTATAGCAGCGTGTGACTGGTGACATCCCAGCAAGCATCTGATAAGACAGGAAAGCATCAGCCGGTGACAAGGTGACACCGAAACTTCACATTTTATATGAGACACAGGAAAAATCGCATCAAAACACGCCAAAAAAGAGCTGGTTTATTTGTTATGGAAATAGAGAAAAGACCTAAATATGACCCTGGACGGTGATAGAGTCAGTACTGCAAACCTGAGTTGATCCATTTAAGTGTGAAAATGCAGTCAGGTTCTATTACATGTAGTTCTACGTACATAAAACAATGTGTTATAGAAGTAATGTTAAGGTTCAGTCATAAACACACACTTACAGTCACACATGTACGTATGTGGTCGAAAATACTGACTGATGTTAGGTACGAAGTCTGGAAAAGAAACGTGGGATTAAGAAAGTCTCATCTAATCTAATCTATAACATCAAATCTAATGTAATCTACAAAATCTAATCTAATCTAATCTATGAATTCTAATCTAATCTATAGTGTCATCTAATCTAATCTATAAAGTCTCATCTAATCTATATAGTCTAATCTATTCTGATCTTTGAAGTCTCATCTAATATAATCTAATCTATAAAATCTCATCTAATTTAATCCATAGTCTAATCTAATCTAATATATACAGTCTAATCTAATCTATAAAGTCTCATCTAATCTAAACAGTCTAATATAATCTAATCTATAAAGTCTAATCTATTATGCCCTATAAAGTCTCATCTAATCTAATATAATCTATAAAGTCTCATCTAATTTAATCTATAAAATCTCATCTAATCTAATATATGAAGTCTAATCTAATCTGATCTAATCTATAAAGGCTCATTTAATGTAATCTATAAAGTCACATCTAATCTAATCCATAAAGTCTAATCTAATCTAATCTATAAAGTCTCATGCAATCTAATATAATATATAAAGTTTCATCTAATCTAATCTATAAAATCTAATCTAATGTACAAAGTCATCTAATCTATAAAGTCTCATCTAATCTAATCTATAAAGTCCAATCTAATTTTATCTAATCTAGTCTAATCCAATCTATAAAGTCTCATCCAATCTAATCCATAAAGTCTAATCTAATCTATAAAGTGTAATCTAATCTAATGTATAGTCTCATCTAATCTAATGTATAAAGTCTCATCTAATTTAATCTACAAAGTCTCATCTAATCTAATCTATAAACTCTCATCTAATCAAATCAAATTAAATCAAATCTATAAAGTCTCATCTAATCTATAGTCTAATGTAATGTAATGTAATCTATAAAGTTTCATCAAATGTAATCTATAAAGTGTTATCTAATATAATCCATAAAATCTAATCTAATATATAGTCTCATATAATCTAATCTATGAAGTGTCATCTAATCTAATGTATAGTATCATTTAATCTAATGTATAAAGTCTCATCTAATATAATCTATAAAGTGTCATCTAATCTAATCTATGAAGTGTCATCTAATCTAATGTATAGTATCATCTAATCTAATGTATAAAGTCTCATCTAATATAATCTATAAAGTGTCATCTAATCTAATCTATGAAGTGTCATCTAATCTAATGTCCAGTCTCATCTAATCAAATGTGTAAAGTCTCATCTAATTTAATCTACAAAGTTTTATCTAACCTAGTCTCATCGCATCTAATCTACAAACTCTTATCTAATCAGATCAAATTAAATCAAATCCATAAAGCCTCATCTAATCTATAGTCTAATGTAATGTAATGTAATCTATAAAGTTTCATCAAATGTAATCTATAAAGTGTTATCTAATATAATCCATAAAATCTAATCTAATATATAAAGTCTCATATAATCTAATCTATAAAGTGTCATCTAATCTAATCTATGAAGTGTCATCTAATCTAATGTCTAGTCTCATCTAATCTAATGTATAAAGTCTCATCTAATTTAATCTACAAAGTTTTATCTGATCTAGTCTCATCGAATCTAATCTATAAACTCTCATCTAATCAAATCAAATTAAATCAAATCCATAAAGTCTCATTTTATCTATAGTCTAATCTAATCTAATCTCTACAGGTACTCGACATATTCACATAAGAAGTAAAATTGCACTCTAGATCATGTTTCGGATGAACACACTGTTAATATAAGGTAGCATTTTCACATGTGGATGACACTGATCTGATACTGTCGACATTATTGACACCAACACGTTGACGGTTGACATTCTGAAGTGTTGTTGCCTCTGTGTGTGTGTGTGTTGCTCGCCGGGTCGGTCGGTCCAGTGTACGTTAGACGTGTGTGGTACAGGTGAGGCCTTGCCGTCGGGCAGGTGAGGGGTTACGAGGCCCGGCTCTGTCAAAAGGCTAATAATTAATGATCAGACGTTGGCAGCAGTGGCGGCGCTGAAGGGCTCCACTGATGCCATTAATTCAGCTCACTGCAGCTCAGGCCTTTTGCTCGGGACCTGCTGCAGCTGTCACTGTGCTCGCTTAATTATCCCCTCACCCCGTCCCCCCCCCACCCCTCCACCCGAC
>NC_043958.1:5156490-5232294 GCF_902148855.1 Sphaeramia orbicularis
AGTTTTGATTTATTTTAACCATCCAGTATCCCAGTGAGCATGTTATACACACTTTGCACTTACATCCATATGTACATTTTATATTTTATATATTTTATGCATACTTTATCTTATTATTATTTTTTCTACTGTAAGTTGTTCTATTTTATTATTTTTTATTTTATTTGTTTATTTGTTTGTTTGTTAACCTTCTAGCAGCAAAACTATTGGTTGAATTTGTATAAAATTGGGTTTATAGATTGCCAGTGATCCAGAATAGATCGGATTACATTTTGGGAAAAGTAGGTCAAAGTTCCAATTTTTTTATGATTTTTTTTTTCTTTTTTATCATTATTATTTTTTTCTCCCATTCAAATCCTACAATACACGCAAAATACACTTAAATATGCTTAAATATCTTACAACGCACACAAAAATACACTTAATTATGCTCAAAAATCCTAGAATACACGCAAAAATACACTTAAAATTCCGTAATGAAAATGTTTACATCTACGAATTGTACTTGAACATAACATGAACAAAAATGAACCTGAAAATTCTTTAGTAAAATAAGTGCAATGTTAACGACATTAGGCCTTAGTTTATCATTTATACACGTGAATCAGAACTTCAAGATCGTAGAGGATTTACAAATACACAGAATATTATTAAAATTCCACATACTTCTCTTAAGACATTTCAAATAGTCACATTTTTTTTGTAAAAGACTAGTCTGTAGATGTGAACATTTTTGTGTAATTTTACATTTCTTTTTTACACAAACAAAGAAACAAATTTGCAGTTTTCATTATTTATAGTTTATTATGATAGTATTTTACTGGTCTGATCCACCTTAGAATGAATTGACCAAAAATTATTTTAACATCCTTGACTGTTAATATTTTCAGTGTCATTTTTGTATTTCACAAATTCATCCCATGGGCCGGATTGGACCCTTTGGCGGGCCGGATTTGGCCCCCGGGCCGCATGTTTGACACCCCTGGTCTAATCATTTTCGACTGTATGTGCATGAAAACAGATCTGAGCTCTAGTAGAACTGAAAAACACCACATTTCGGGAATCACGCATGGGTCGATCTGCGAATACAAGTACAGATTCACACTGTGCTAAAGTCGAGTTGACTGTGGTCTTCTTGTTGTAAACTAGTTCACCTGCCTCTTGGCTTGCATTCACGTCCATGTAATATTTACCAGTGTCAGATATCCAACCTGTCTGCTCTGAAATAGACGTGAAGTTCACCTGTCTCAGCAAAGCACATACTCCAGTAGCGAGCTCTCACGCCAACCAATAACCTTTAATATTTCAGTCCGGGTGATATGTTTAGAGACCTCTGTGCACTTCCAAGTTGTTCTGAAACCACCGGCAGGCAGTAGGAGGAGTACATATCCACTCTCACTTTGCTGAAGGATTATTTCCGTACCTGTTCAAACATGCTTCTGTGAATTATTTATCCCGTCGAGCCCCTCGCACGGCGCACTTGTGCTGCAAGTATAAAGCATCTACCCATGCTTTTACCTCTCCACGGTGGAAATGCACCTTCGGACGCAAAGGGGGACACATCAGAGCAAGGGTTGAGCCTCAGGGAAAGGCGAAAACAACGTTGCTGGCGGCAAAACAAATGCAAGACTCGCTGTTTAACCTGAGCTCTGAGTCCAGGGTTGTGATTGCCTCTGAATTATAAATGAACTCTCAAAGTGGATCACTAGAAGGTCTACGTGTTGCGCTTTCTCAGTGAAATCGTCGCATACCTTCCCCGTGTGGGCCAGACGTCGCAGTGGAAAGTTTCGTGTGCGTTTTGAAATCGAAGCCAGGTTCTCTCGTTTGTCTTTCACCGTTTTACATTCTTGTATTATTGGTTAATTAAGTCTTCTCACTGCGTACATTTTCACTGACGGTGGGGTGATGAGATAATATCACTTCCTTTGGTGTTGACAGCTTTAAGGTTGTTGGAGTAGTTGTAAAATATTCGGTTTTTGCTTCAAAACTATCACACTTAGTCCGAGAAGGTTCAGAGTTATAAAAAAAACATAAACAGTATCATAAACTTTGATCGTTTCCCTCGTTAGTGTCAATGTGAGGTTTTAAAAATGTACATGTCGAAGTCCAAACTCCACTCTGTTTGTAATCGAATAAAGTTTTCAAAATGGAAATTATAAGAATCCCATGATACAGTATGTTTTTTCTAGCAAACTTTTCGGTTGGTCGGTTGACTGGGTGGGTGGATGTTTGGTTTTTTTGGTTGGTTGGTCGGTCGGTCAGGTGGGTGGTCGGTTAGTTGGTTGGTTGGTCGGTCGGTTGATTGGTTGGTTAGTTGGTCAGGTGGATGGTCGGTTGGTTGGGTGGTTGGTTAGTTGGTTGGTTGGTTAATTGATTGGTTGGTTGGTTGGTCAGGTGGATGGTCGGTTAGTTGGTTGGTCAGTTGATTGGTTGGTTTGTTGTTTGGATGGTTGGTTGGGTGGTTGGTTAGTTGGTTGGTCGGTTAAATGGTTGGTTGGTTGGTCAGGTGGGTGGTTGGTTAGTTGGTTGATTGGTTGGTTGTTCGGCTGGTCAGGTGGATGGTCGGTTGGTTGGGTGGTCGGTTAGTTGGTTGGTCAGTTGATTGTTGGGTAGTTGTTTGGTTGGTCAGGTGGATGGTTGGTTAGTTGGTTGGTCAGTTGATTGGTTGGTTGGCTGTTTGGTTGGTCAGGTGGATGGTCGGTTAGTTGGTTGGTCAGTTGATTGGTTGGTTGGCTGTTTGGTTGGTCAGGTGGATGGTCGGTTAGTTGGTTGGTCAGTTGATTGGTTGGTTGGCTGTTTGGTTGGTCAGGTGGATGGTCGGTTAGTTGGTTGGTCAGTTGATTGGTTGGTTGATTGTTTGGTCGGTCGGGTGGATGGTCGGTTGGTTGGGTGGTCGGCATGGTGAGTGGGAGTTGAACTCCATGGTATATACAAGCAGCAACTATTGGTAGGCAGGTCAGTTGGTCAGTCGAGTGGGTTTGGTCAGTTGATCGGTTGGGTGGGTAGGTGGAGGGTTGGTTGGGTCTTTGGTTAGTTCACAGGTGTGGGATGAATTTGTGAAATGCAAAAATTACACTTAAGATATTAACAATCAATGACGTCAAAATCATTTTAAGTCAGGTTCCACATACAGAACAATTAGATCGGAAGTTTGTCAGAACCAGTAAAATATTATCACAATAATCTATAAATAATGACAACACCAAATATTCTCTTTGTTTTTTTGGTGTAAAAAAAAGTAAAATTACATGAAAATGTTTACATTACCAAACTATACTTTGACAAAAAATGTGAATAACTTGAACAAATACGAACAAACAGAAATGTCTTAAGAAAAGTAAACGCAATTTTACCAACATTCCGCCTGTTACTAAATGTTCTGTGCAATTGTAACGAACATGTGTAAATGATGGCAGAATATTGGTAAAATTGCACTTGTTTTTCTTAAGATAATTCAAGTTGTTCAAGTTATTCAGATTATTAAGGAAACTTTGTAGACGTAAACCTGATCATAATATAATTTTACTTTTTTCAGTGTTATTATTTCACTGGTCCGGCCCACTGGAGATCAAACTGGGGCGAATGTGGAACTGAACTAAAATGAGTTTGACACCCCTGGTTTAGTTAGTTGGTTGGAAAAGGGTTAGTTTTACCATAATTCATATTTTTAGCTGCAACTAAGTTATACCATATACCTGTGGCTCATTTAGAGTGAAATAACACTGGGTTACAAAAAAATGTTTTTTGCAAGTTGTCTAGGTTTTTTCAACTGAATTAGGACCATTTTGCACTGCTAAATCCAAAACTGATTACATTTTTGTGACTTTATCAGTTGATTTTTTATATCGTTCTCACCCAAAATAGGTTTTAAGAGAAAAAAAATCATTTTCTAACAGGATGCATTTATTATTTATTATGTATTCACCACAGATGTAGCAGAATACGTCAGGCTTATTTTTGCAAGATCTTCTAGTCGAAGCCATTTCATTCACCTGTAATATTAAAAAAAACCATTAATCATAAATTGGCAAAAGTAAAATCTTCAGAACTCATTTATTGCAAGAAATATGAAAGAATTTTGTATCATATGATGTGAAAATGCCCATAAATGTAAGCAAAAATGTTAAAAAGCCAATATGTAGCATAGTTCAGAAAGTTGACCTGATTGAGCAAAATTAATGTGATTATCCAAAATTATCCTACATCAGCTCAAAAAACTTCAACAATAAATTTGTTGTTGACCAGTGTAATTGTCCATATTGCTGTTGATGTAATATTTAGTTTAGTCTTTATTTCCGTCTAAATATGTAAGGGGTAAATTTACTCCATCTCCTACTACAACTCCTGAACACTAGGACATGATGATGAAGCAACTTAAAAATATTATGTAATATATGAAAACAGTAAAATGCCCAATCCATATTAATGTACATATTTTGCAAAACTGATCATTTTCACTACGTTTGGGTATCTTGACCACACATTAATGGCATTTTAGGCATCAACTGAGAGTATTTTAAAATATTTTCCAAAAGTGAAAAAGTGAAGAGATTAGAAAATGATGGCATCACCTTCCATTTCATGCATGTCTATTGTTACTTTCTGTAACGGCCGTGCATCTGAATGATCAAATATAGGCGTATACGTCAATATGATCGACACATTTGGAAAGTGTAGTATCGGATAGGGCTGCGCGATTTTGGCAAAAAAAATAAAATCCAGATTTTTTTCCCCTAAAAACTCGATTTTCAATATCGATTTTTGGGTAAAACTACAAAAGACAACAGAAGTCAATATGTCGTTTTTGTGAGCAGCCTGCAATGAACCCACAGAAGTTTTTTTTTTCTTCAATAAATCTATATTGAATGAAGTACAGTATACAAACAATGTATATAACAAGAAAATAACTTGAATACACTACAATAAAATGTCTTCAGAGCAAATACTGATGTTTTTTTTTATAGCCTTTTTGTTTCCAGATTTATCTAACAGCTTTAAATAAAGTTCAACATCTTTTAAAAAAGAAATAATATTTGTTTTTTTGTTCCAGAACGTACATTTGTGAATGAAAAATTTAGCAAGTAAGATGAAATCGATTTGACGATTTCCCGTTTTTAAAAATCGTCCTTATTAAAAAATCCGATTTCGATTTAAAATCGATTAATCGTGCAGCCCTAGTATCGGATGTGAGTATCTACATATTTCCAATGACTGGTACAAGTTCAAAGTTCAAATTAACCTTCCTAAAATAACTCTTTTCTCATGAATACGGTGATATGTAAGTGAAACCAAAGCAATGTTTAAAGTTGATGCATTCACTCGTTTTTAAAAAAAAAAAAAACATAATGAAATGGAACAGAATCTTAAAAACAGGTAGTTCTGTGGACTTCAAAACCTATAAGTACTTGTCATGATTTGCTTATGATCAAACAGTTATGTCCCGAATTTCTTTCATGCATATCAGTGTGTAAATGATATGCTGTGGCTTTCTTTAGTGGACCACTGGAAGCACTCTAATTACAAAATGAGAAGTGATTCTTTAATGACTATGGTGTAGGCCTCTTCAATTTAGTATAATCACACAAGAGAGTGTCTCAAGATGAAAGATTATCAAAGGAGCTGTGTGCGATAGCTCCAAAAATTAATATTATCAAATAGCCCTGATCTTCACTTATCAAGAACACTGCGTGATAATGAAATCCAAAAAGCACAAGTTCTTTTCCAGTTTTCCTTTCAAATGGAAATTACTGTGACAGTCGCAGCTAACCTAAATGGAACATTTACTTTTGTGCGACAACCAAGAGGATTATGATGTTAGTTTGGAGTACCGGGCCTTGGACATCACACACCGCTGAATGAGACAACAGAAGATAAGCATCCTTTGTTATCGACGTTTCTTCACATTATCGGCAGGTTTCGGGAGGTCAGAGCATTACAGTCCAATCAGGTACGAGTCCAAGTAGGAAACTAAAATACCACACTACGATTAGGGATGGGAACCGTTAAGAATTTATCGATTCTGATTCCATTATCGATATTGCTTATCGATCTGATTCTCTTACCGATTCTCATTGGGTGAGGGAATAAAAGAGTACAAACAGGTGTGTTTGCATGAACTGTCGTTTATATTTCCATCTGCACAGAAAATATAACATATACAGTATGGACAAATAATAAGAACAGATGTAAGACAGTGGGACAAAACAGGCATAAGACAGGACAGTGGGACAAAACAGGCATAAGACAAGACAGTGGGACAAAACAGGCATAAGACAAGACAGTGGGACAAAACAGACATAAGACAGGACAGTGGGACAAAACAGGCATAAGACAGGACAGTGGGACAAAACAGGCGTAAGACAGGACAGTGGGACAAAACAGGCGTAAGACAGGACAGTGGGACAAAACAGGCATAAGACAGGACAGTGGGACAAAACAGGCATAAGACAAGACAGTGGGACAAAACAGACATAAGATAAGACAGTGGGACAAAACAGGCATAAGACAAGACAGTGGGACAAAACAGGCATAAGACAAGACAGTGGGACAAAACAGACATAAGATAAGACAGTGGGACAAAACAGGCGTAAGACAAGACAGTGGGACAAAACAGGCGTAAGACAAGACAGTGGGACAAAACAGGCGTAAGACAAGACAGTGGGACAAAACAGGCGTAAGACAAGACAGTGGGACAAAACAGGCATAAGACAAGACAGTGGGACAAAACAGACATAAGATAAGACAGAGGGACAAAACAGGCATAAGACAGGACAGTGGGACAAAACAGGCATAAGATAAGACAGAGGGACAAACAGACATAAGATAAGACAGTGGGACAAAACAGACATAAGATAAGACAGTGGGACAAAACAGACATAAGATAAGACAGTGGGACAAAACAGACATAAGACAAGACAGTGGGACAAAACAGGCGTAAGACAAGACAGTGGGACAAAACAGGCGTAAGACAAGACAGTGGGACAAAACAGACATAAGATAAGACAGAGGGACAAAACAGACATAAGACAGTGGGACAAAACAGACATCAGATAAGACAGTGGGACAAAACAGACATCAGATAAGACAGTGGGACAAAACAGACATAAGATAAGACAGTGGGACAAAACAGACATAAGATAAGACAGTGGGACACAACTTTAGATACAGCTGATCCTGAATTCTCTACGAATCCTGAAGCTTTTCATTTGTGTAGCCGACCAACGGACGGAAAAAGGACTCAATCCACTTACAAATGGAATAACATTAAATTATGATGAGCTTGGATTGTAGTCGAAAAAGTCCCCAGGATTAGTCACAAATGTTGATAGAGATCAGTCCTATCCTATCAAAGCCCTCGCACCATTACATGTTAAGATGGAAGACCATTTCCTCTGCTTGAGCTGCACAAAAGCAATAAGAAGGTTTCTTCATCCCCTCTCTCTCTCTCCATGCACCGGGGGCGGCTTTCTGCATCAGAAGAATTCCTGGCAAATTAATGCACTACCTCTTGGGCTAATTAAATTAGAGGGGATCAAAACTACAGAGCGGCTTTTGTGGTGGACACAATGTTGTGCTTCATGCGCTCTTTGCTCTGGGGGGAATTTCTGCCATTTAGCCTCCTCTCTGCCTGCAGCTCTATGCTGGACTCGCTCTAACACAGTCAAGTTTCTCTAATTTGCTTGAATGAGAAAGAATTATTAACTGATAATAAGAAACGAAGAGCGAGAGAGAGTGAGAGAGTGTCGAAGGGCTGCAGGCAAGGATGAGTGGGAAAAGGGTGAACTCCGCGGCACCTGAAGCTCATGCGATTTTTTTTTTCTTTTTTTTATTGTTAATTCCTCCCTAAAACGAGGCATTCAGGAGTAAAATTGCTGTGCAAATGACAAGAACGATTATGGTTGTAATTCCTCTTCTTTGGGAAATGTGTGCAGCTTTGTTGCAGCTCTAACTGGATCAGGCTGCTAACAAGCTACAGCTAACCACATAGCATTAAGCATGACCTCTGCAATGCATGATGGTTCATTCTAAGGTTATTCAGCTTCACAAAGGACACAGACACAGACATTACAGATATTATTCTGTGCCACAAATGCCGAGTAGAACATTGTTCAACTGATTAAGAGTTTAGAGGACGCAATTCACTACAATTAAAGACTCTTCAATGGATAATATCGTTAGAAACATGTCATGTAGACCAGTACGGGGACGTTTGTGTGGTTTACAGAGTTTAGCCATTACTAATGTATTTAAAGGGGACTGGGTATATGGAACAGCCCTTATAGGATGTGCTTGTACATGTCTTACGGGTGATGGATTCTGTCTGGTAAATGTAACTTGGGTCGCTAAGATGAAATGTTTGCGCTAATTCATAAAAAACTGTCAGATGTTTGGACGTGTTAGCGTTAGGACACGGGGATCCATCTACAAAGTGTAACAAATCCAAGTAATGGTGTGTAAAAAAAACCTTGGAATATCTACCATGACACCGGTGACCCAGTTTAGGGTCAGGGTTTGGTCTAGTGACCCTCTTGGAGTCTAAAGCCAAAGGCAATGCAACGCCTAAGCCAGGGCATGTCATGAAAAGAGCCTTTAAACTGGGACTGATGGGGTCAGTTTAGCCTGGGATGAGGATTTCACAGCACTGTTGAGCAAAAATTACCTCAATTACCTTTAATCACATTGGAATTCCATAGCGACTTCCTACCATTGTCCTCATAGTACCATATCTCCATCAAGATACACACATTTTATGCATTGTATTAAAAAAAAAAAAAAACATCATATTTTGGAGTACATTTACAAACTAAGTTCTAATGTTGCAGCTATTTAACTCATGTTCTGCTCTGTTAAGCTAATACTTCCACCCCATATATATATATATATATATATATATATATATATATATATATATATATATATATATGACCTATCCTCAACTGCCTCCATGTGTCTCCCTCTACTCCCCCCTTCTCTATTGCTCTCTCTTTCTTTACTCTCTCTCTTTAACCCCAAATGGTCCAGGCAGTCGTCCATCCTCCAGGAGTCTGGGTCTGCTCCAGGTTTCTGCTGTTAAAGGGAAGTTTTTCCTCACCACTGTCACCAGTCACAAGTGTTTGCTCCTGGAGGATTCTGTTGGGTTTCTGTAAATTGGCTTAGAGTCTGGTTTGGACCAACTCTATATATAAAGTGTCATGAGATAACTTTTTTGTTGCGATCTGGTGCTATATAAATAAAATCTGATTGATTGATTGAGTGATTTGATTGGTTTTCCCCTGTAAGTCACTTTGGAAAAAAGTGTCTGCCAAATGCATAAATAAATAAATAAATAAATAAATATATTTTTTAAAATAAAAATAGGAAATATGTAATTGTCTTACAACTATGACAATAAGGTACTTTTTTTTTTTAGAACAACAAACACATTTTGGTAACAAAGATGAACATTTTAACAATATCAATGGCTGCAATGAGCCCGTTTACACTGCACATCTGAGAACATCAAAGTGCAAACTGTACAACCTTTGCAAAAGCAGAAACATGTCACATGTGTCTTTTCCAGTCCAGTCCTTGTCCACTCTTCAAACCTAAACTCTTGGTCTAGTCTAGTGACAGATCACCATGGCAGTAGATTTATTTGTTGTACGTCCCTAAAATGAGTCCAGGGTGCTCCAACGCTAAAAACATTAGTTCCACCTGCTACATGTTCTAACCTGAAGAACAAATAAACACCTAGGAATGATCCCATGCCCCCCCTGGCAAGCCTTTGCTCCCCCCCGGGGGGGCCTGCCCCACCTTTTGAGAAACACTGCATTAAACAAACGACAACACTTGGAAAGAGATTTACGGACTTGGAACTGACTTTGACACGCGACAAAAAGAAGTCAGTGCATATGACACATTGTGAAACACCCGCCCCCAGACTTGTGATTGGTCGGTATAGAATAGATCGTGCGTATTTCACAGCGATCGGCCCAATTCCAGACTTTTTTCTCACTACTGAATACACTGTGAAAACCTGATGGCTGGACAGGCTACATACGAGTGTCCAATAAAGGGTTAATTAAATAAACTACAATATTTTCCTCAGTTGCACAACAGGGTTTCATTTGATTCGACTCAACTTTCTGCTTCAACTTGTGTCCACGCTCTTAAAGTTGGCAGCCTGTTTTCCCTGTGCAATACGCTCGTTGCGATAGTCACACATTACGACCAATTTACAGCAGAATTAATCAAACCAAAGAAGTCGCCTGTACGTAGCTGTGAGGCATAATGTCTGAAAAGACGGGGAAAAAAAAAAAAAAAAAAAAAGCCGATTTGGATCAGCAATAGAAGTCCTGAGTGTGTTTTGCATGCCTTCAGGAAATCTCTCTGAAGTCTAAGGAAGTCCGATCCCCCTCCCACCCACTCCACTCCACCCGCCCACCCACTCTACCCGACACGTCTGGGTCCGTGTTGGCAGCAGCGTGCCAGCAGATTAAGAATTAATTCAGCCGTCAAAGCCTGCTTACCTTGACACTAAGGTGGGCTTCCCCCTCCTCGGCGGCTGATAAGAACAACATCTGTGTTGTGTTGGGCCCTGCCTCCGCCATTACAAAGTGACTGTTGCAATCGTCTGAAACGCATCAGGAAGGTTAATCATTTAGGTGGAATCAACTGCTGCTCATTTCCATTGGTAGAGATTAGCACAGGCACACCTGAAAGCCCCAGCATGCATCTGTGAATGCATTTACATGTTCATTACAAGCATCTACATCAGCTCAGGGATCTAGGCCAACGCTTCTCTAACTTTTTACAGTTGAGAACCCCCTGAAATATAGTTTTTAGCCATGTACCAACAACACTCGCTGCAGACTTTTGGATTTCATGAAGTTGCAGAAATGTCCACTCAGCTGGACACCACACGTTTAATTTTTGATGCACAGAAACATGTACACTGAACAGAAATATAAACGCACCACTTTTGTTTTTTCATGAGCTGAACTCAAAGATCTAAAACTTTTTCTATGTACACAAAAGGCTTATTTCTCTCAAATATTGTTCATAAATTTCTCTAAATCTGTGTTAGTGAGCACTTCTCCTTTGTCCTTTGCTGAGATAATCCATCCACCTCACAGGTGTGGCAGATCAAGATGCTGATTAGACAGCAGGATTATTGCACAGGTGTGACTTAGGCTGGCCACAATAAAAGGCCACTCTAAAATGTGCACTTTTACTGTATTGGGTGGTCCAGGGGGGTCAGAAAACCAGTCAGTATTTGGTGTGACCACCATTTTCCTCGCACAGTCTTCTTCATGAATTCTCTGAAAAACCTTTGGAGATGGCTTATGGTAGAGAAATGAACATTCAATTCACAGGCAAAAGCTCTGGTGGAGATTCCTGAAGTCAGCATGCCAATTGCATATTCCCTCAAAACTTGTGACATCTGTGGTATTGTGCTGTGTGATAAAACTGCACATTTTAGAGTGGCCTTTTATTGTGGCCAGCCTAAGGCACACCTGTGCAAAAATCCTGCTGTCTAATCAGCATCTTGATATGCCCCACCTGTGAGGTGGATGGATTATCTCAGCAAAGAAGAAGTGTTCACTAACACAAATTTAGACAGATTTGTGAACAATATTTGAGAGAAATAAACCTTGTGTGTACACAGAAAAAGTTTTAGATCTTTGAGTTCAGCTCATGAAAAATGGGAGCAAAAACAAAAGTGGTGCGTTTATATTTTTGTTCAGTGTATTTACCGATAAATTGTGTGAAAACTATGGAGAGGGCTTTGTGATTCTGGGGGTTTATGCTCAGAAGAGATCTACATAATGTTACCAATTCTTGTCAGAAAAGATATGTAGTGTCTTAAAACTTTAATAAAGATATGTGTGAAAAAACAAAACAACAAAAACCATGAATGTAGAAGAGAACAGCTGTAGAATAGCTGTCCACTGTAGTGACCAGTCTGCATGAAAGGGTTAATGTGAGACTATCATTAGGATTAAATGATCGCAGTTCTAGTGCAGCACATAAACTAAACATCTCATCAATAGTCTCACCGGCTGCCCCTCCGCAGTTTCCAAACGTCTGTTGCTCACCGAAGTTTGCATAGGAGCTGCAGCACCGTCTGCTCCGCCCTTTTATCAGTTGCTGCTGCTGCTTCATTGGAGACACCTGTGCATGATGACAGAGCACAGCTGAGCCCAGTGTGGTCCTGACTGAACTCACCTGTGCTGTGGCCTCTGAATCTCACACACTTTTTTCCTTTTCTCCATGTTTTTCCCACAGTGAATTAAAACCAGTCTGACTTTACAATGTCAGGACTTGTTGAGCCGCATTACAGGGTGGGGAAGCAAAATGTACAATGAACATTTAGTTGTTTTTTTCTCAGCAGGCACTACGTCAGTTGTTTTGAAACCAAACATATATTGATGTCATAATCATACCTAACACTATTATCCATACCTTTTCAGAAACTTTTGCCCATATGAGTAATCAGGAAAGCAAACGTCAAAGAGTGTGTGATTTGCTGAATGCACTCGTCACACCAAAGGAGATTTCAAAAATAGTCGGAGTGTCCATAAAGACTGTTTATAATGGAAAGAAGAGAATGACTATGAGCAAAACTATGAGGAGAAAGTCTGGAAGTGGAGGAAGCAACAAAAAACGAACCAAAGCTTTTATTAAAGCTCTCAAATCCAAAATCCTAAAGGATCCAACCAAATCCATGAGAAAAATGGCAACTGAACTTGAGGTAGACAACAAGAGCGTTAGAAATGCAGTAAAATATGATTTGAAGTTAAAATCTTACACAAGAACACCAAAACACTTGTTGACAACAGTAACAAATCCAACTTTAGCAATTTTGGGAATCATGTTTATGGCCGCCTTCTAGCCCAGATCTAACCCTCTGGATTCTGCTGTTTGGGGCGTTTTAGAACATGCTACCAATAGAACATCACACAGCAATGTCCACTTTCTTAAAGATACTATTAAAGAAGAATGGGAGAAGTTGTCACCCCAATATTTGAGGAACACTTGCGCAAGTTTCAGGAAGCGTTTGAAGGCAGTTATTGAGAAAGAAGGAGGACACATAGAATAAAAACATTTTCTATTATGTACATTTTCTTGTGGCAAATAAATTCTCATGACTTTCAATAAACTAATTGGTCATACACTGTCTTTCAATCCCTGCCTCAAAATATTGTACATTTTGCTTCCCCACCCTGTATGTAATAAATTCCCATTACGTAATAAAAGTTCAAAATGTCATAAGAATGTCACGTCATCTTGTAATAAAGCCGCATTATGGAATAAACCGACGCATTTTGTAATAAACTACCTCAATGCATTATGTAGTAAATTTTTTTTGCATTATGTTGTAAGTTATTAAAATTTGAGAAATTTATTACAAAATGCACTTGACACATTTTTATTTTCAGGAAAATGTAATGTGCTAAATTAACCTTTAAACTGTGTGGTTAAAGTTCTGATTCCATTACCTGTAGCTCCTGTGACTAATTTCTTCTAAATTGCTCTGAAATTATATTAATTTGGATTGTTATTACATCATGAACCATGTTATTACATTTTTTAAAAAAAATAAAAATGTGTCAAGTGCATTTTGTAATAAATTTCTCAAACTGTAATAACTTACTACATAATGTGAAAAAATGTACTATATAATGCGTTGACATAGTTTATTACATAATGCGGCTTTATTACAAGATGACGTGACATTCTTATTACATTTTGAACTTTTATTACATGATGGGAATTTATTACATAATGCGGCTCAACAGGACATCTTTTGCACATGCGGGTCACTTCAGGGTCGCATTTAGTTCGTACTGAAAACTGATAGAAGTCGCATTTTATGTGTAATATGAACGAGCGCACAAAAAAAAAAAAATCAGATTTCACCAAAAAATCCGAATTGTGCATTAAAACCTGCTGTCTGAACACCTTAATGTATTTACCCCCTGGGCTTTCATCAAGTAGTCCGATTTTAGAAGGACTGATCTAGGCTAGTGTTTATCAACAGGGGCGGACCCACCCCCTAGGGGCGTTGGGACACCATGGAGGGGGGGGGGGGGGGCATTTGGAACAAGTAAAGTGAGACCAAAATGGAGGATGTTACTGTGTATAAGTATCAATAACAAGCAGCATGTTTTGTCAATGGTGAATTTCATCTTTTCATGGTCATCAGATATGACCCATTTGGACATTCAGAGGCTCTTTAGTTACCATGGAAACACTGTCATCTTCTACAACATTGATTCGCCAGTAAAACCCATGGAGTTGGATCAATGACAGTGGATGGACACACTTGGGTTTATGTTCAGTTAATGAGAGATTTTGCTATAAAAGTAGATTTTACTTGTTTTGGATTTAATCAACTTTGAATTAACGCTGAGATTTTATGAACATGTACAAAATCAGTAAATAAAATATAAGAAAACGTGTCAAATTCAGAGGGTAATATTGGAATAAATGGTGATAAATCACTTAGAAAAGGTAAAATGTGGAGGAAAAATCATGAATTCACCTCCGATATTTTATCTGATCTGTAAATTAAATATCGAGAAATACCTAAAAAAAAACAAATATATTACGATAAATGCTGATAAATCACTTGGGAAAGGTGAAATATAGAGAGAAATTAATTTTTTTCATGTAGTTTGACAAATAACAGTGGCTGTAGACATTTGTTTTGATGTTCAGTTAATGACATATTTTGCTGAAAACATCATGTTGTCTTTAGTTTCCTTGATTTTGATATTTGCTCAAAGATTTTATGAACATCGACATGATCGGTTAATTAAATATAGGAAAATACATGATTCTCACAAAAAAAAAGCATAATAAACAGTAAAATAAAAAATAAATAGTGATAAATCCCTTAACAAAGAGTCCATATGGAGAAAAAATTATCTAGGAAGTGCCACAAAAACAGCTTTGGGTCTTTAAAGGTGAATTTATTTGTCTTATTTTGCTTTTTATTCTTAAAGAAAACGCACCTTAGCTGTGAAACATCCATTTCTTGACGAACATCGCATGCCGTCAGCTCTGAGGCGGTAAAAGCGTGTTTCCCTTTTCTAAAGAGGTTGAGGTGTTTTGCTCTTTTTACACCTGGCACTTAAACACAACAACACTGTAACACAACTACACACTGCCACACACACTGGAGCCTCTCCTCCACATACAATGAGAGTGCATGGCTTCAGTTTCCAGCTCAAGGATCATTCAGCTGGAGGGCACTTGTAGCCATCAGACTCATGACCTTCCTGCTATGATGCTGTGTCTAATCACTGGGCTTCAGGACGACACCACAAAGGACCCACACCACACCGCATATGCTCATACAAATTAAACTGGTTGGTACTTTACTCAGTTACTATTACACCTAGGGATGGAATCGAGAACCGGTTCTTTTTGAGAACCGGTTCCCAGTAGCTCGAATCCTTGGAATGGTTTGCCTGCTTGCTTAACGATTCTGCTTATCGATTCCGCCTTCTTTGTGCATGCGCGATGATGTCACACGTACGCTGCATTGTTTTGGTCAGAACGTAGCCGACATGGCGATTAGGCAGAAACGGTCTAAAACCAGGGCTGTCAAAACTCACATTTTAGTTCAGGGGCCACATTCAGCCCATATGGTTTCAAGTGGGCCAGCCAGGTAGAACAATAACAGTGAAACAAACCTCAAATTAAATCATGATATGTTTTACAGTACATCTACAACTCGATAGCACTCGGAGAGCACAGACCTCCACCAAGGCTGATCAGTGCCCCACCCCCGATCACCACCAAATTTAATCATTTCTTCCTTATCCCATTTCCAACAAACCCTGAAAATTTTTATCAAAATCTGTCCATAACTTTTTGAGTTATGTTGCACACTAACGGACAGACAAACAAACAGACAGACAGACAAACAAACCCTGGCAAAAACATAACCTCCTTGGCGGAGGTAAAAATGTGGATAACATGAACAACTGGAAACATCTTAAGAAAAACAAGTGGAATTTTAACAGTATTCTGCCTCAGATTGTCAGTTTACCCTTTACACATGTGTATTCCAACTGACATTACATTTACAAATGCACAAAACATTTAATAACAGGCAGAATATTGGTAGAATTGCATTTACTTATCTTAAGACATTTTGGGTTATTCACATTTTTGTAAAAGAAATAGTTTTGTCCATATAAACATGGTAATTTTCATGTAATTGTACTTTTTATGCTAAAACAAAGAGACATTTGGCTGTTTTCATAGTTTTAATCTGATAGTATTTTACTGGTGCTGACCCACTTGAGCTCTAATTGGTCTGTATGTGGAATCTGAATTTAAATTATGTTGACATCCTTGATTGTTAGTATCGTCAGTGTCATTTTTGCATTTCACAAATTCATCCTATGGGCCAGATTGGACCCTTTGGCGGGCCGGATTTGGCCCCCGGGCCACATGTTTGACACCTGTGGTCTAAACAGACGACACCAGGTCCACTGGAACACTGTCAAAGCTTCCATGTCTTCAAAAGGCTGGAATCCCTCCAATATCCTCAAACATTTGTCCACAGCATGTGACTCCTTTACAGGAATGACACGTATTTGATACTCTACTTAGCGGCGCTTGTGAATGTAGCGGCAGAGTAAACACCAGGCCGGTTCCAGTTCGGGCAACAAATGTCGTAACTCCTCAAATACAGGGTGACACAAAAAAACGGGAACTGTTTAACAATCCAATAAAACCAAGAGTGATGGAAGAAAACTATTTTATTCATAGTCATTGAAACCTTAAAACATGCCATTTAAGAAACAATGATGGAATTTTCATTTTTTTAAAATTACAGGGTGACCCAAAAAAACGGGAATTTTTGAAGTGCGTATTGGCAGACATGAGCAAGTGGCAGCACTGCGAGACAGTGACCTTGAGCAAGTAAACACACCCCCATTTTAGTAAACCATTGGCGGCTGTGCAAGAATTGTCGGCTAATCCGTGTGATCTCAAGATTCGGTAAACGTTCCCTGGCCCCTAGATCGCCAGATTTGTCCGTTTGTGATTTTTTCTTGTGGGGCTATCTCAAGAGTAAAAGTGTACACGACTCGACCAAGAACTGTGGATGAGTTCAAACAGAGAATTCAGGATGAAATTCACAGTATCCCAGCTGAGATGGTTGCACGCGGTTCAGTGAGGAATCTCAACAGCAGATTTCAAGAATGCATTCGTACGGTAGGACGCCATCTACAAGGAAGGAATTTTAAAAAATGAAAATTCCGTCATTGTTTCTTAAATGGCATGTTTTAAAGGTTTCAATTACTATGATACAATATTTTTCTTCCATCACTCTTGTTTTTATTGGATTGTTACAAAGTTCCCGTTTTTTTTGTGTCACCCTGTGCAAGTTTCCAAAAGGTAGGGGAAAAGAAATGAGGTGCACAACAACGGGAGACGATTCGACCCGAGTCGAACCGGTTTTACATAGTAGAAATGCGACAATAGAGGAATTAGTAAAGAGTCTTTAGTTCACTTTAACTGTACGCCCCCCTCGAACCGGCCCGACGTCATCTGTTATTCTTATTAGTACATACTGCATATGTTATATTTTCTGTGCAGAGATGGAAATATAAAGACAGTGAACGCAAACACCCATTTGTACTCTTTTATTCCCTCACCCAATGAAAATCGATAGAGAATCGATAAGGAATCGGATCGATTAGCAAAAATTGATAATGGAAGTGGAATCGTTAAATTCTTAACAATTCCCATCCCTAATTACACCTGAGGTTAGCATTCACAACTCGCTAATGCAAGCCTTCAACAGTCATCACCATTTTTTGGTAAAAATTAGGGCTGGGCAAGTTAACAGGTTATTAAAGGGTTAATGCAGGCATGTCCAAAGTCCGGCCCGGGGGCCAATCACGGCCCGCGGTCAGATTTTATACGGCCCACAGCTTGGGTTATATATGTATTATTTATGGCCCGCTTGGACTGTTGAACAGAGTAATGAATCATAAAAGGTTTCAAAATGCAGTTTCTCCTTTCACCTCATGGTGGCAGCACCACTCTAACTCTATCTGGCTCTGTGACCTTGCCGTGAACCTTTTTCCGCTAATTTCTAACCACGGTGCCTGTAAATAAAAAAACGAAAGGTTGACAGTGAGGGCCGCCGCTTCCAGAAGAGATGGGAATTACAGTTTTTTTTTACTGAAAATTGAGGGCAATTATGTTTGCCTAATTTGTCAAGAGACTGTTGCCTTGTTTAAGGAATTCAATGTAAAGAGACACGAGCAGACAAAACATGCTAACGCATACGACAAGCTAGCAGGGAGTGAGCGCTCCGAAAAAAGTGAAGCAAATTCAAGCTGCTTTAAACTCACAACAGTGACTCTCATGTGAACCTGGGAGTTCAATGAATTCACCACCAGGGCAGGATACCAAGTTGCCAGGTTAGTTGCCTCTAACTGCTAGTGTTATGTACTTGTAGATGTGACACAAAATATTACTTTCTGAATGATTTTGTGAAAGACGAGTAAGAGTCATATGTTTTCATCTGAAATGTTAACAGACTTTACATTACTGAGTAATATATGAGTAATGATTACTCATATAAGTCCTGTTAAATGAATGTGGGGTTAAGATTTTTATCAACTTGGATGTTTAAGATACTCCACACAGTTGTTCTGTTATCTGACTCCAGATGTGAAAGGAAGGCAGAAATGTTTTTTTTTTTTTTTTTTTTTTTTTAATTTGTTCACACCTGAGTGACTTAGATTTGGTTACATTGCCATTTAAAAAAAATGATATTGTGACAATGAAAATAAAATTGTTGTAGAACAGCGCATTTAGATGTAATTTTTACTGTTTAAAAAATGTCTGAAGGGACCACTGGCCCCTGGCAATGTCCACATTATCAGATCTGGCCCTCGTTAAAAAAAGTTTGGACACCCCTGTGTTAATGCATTCATTAAACTAGAAGCACTCGGAGAGCGCAGACCTCCGCCAAGGCTGATCAGTGCCCCCCCCGTGGGCCCCCCCACCCCCCGATCACCACCAAAATTTAATCATTTCTTCCTTATCCCATTTCCAACAAACCCTGAAAATTTCATCCAAATCTGTCCATAAATTTTTGAGTTATGTTGCACACTAACGGACAGACAAACAAACAAACAAACAAACAAACAAACAAACCCTGGCAAAAACATAACCTCCTTGACGGAGGTAATAACACTGACAATTTTTTGTAATCTCATGTTAATGCCATTTTATTCTAACTCATATTATTCCGCCCCTGCTTGTGTGCATGTAGCGATTAGCGCGGCAGATAGACAACAGGTTTCCCAAGAAAAGCTGGTCGCCCAAACCTTCTGTTCAAATCTTTAACTTGAGACTCACTGTAAAACTGCAACATACAAACAGAAAATGTCTCAGTTCTGTTCACTGCCTTAATACATTTACATGGCATTATACATTTAAATGAATGGGGAAAAAGGCCGCTAGCTTGATGCTAACTTGAATGGGAAAATCCATCGAAATGCTAACGATTAGCATTTACAGATTAATTTAAGATTTACAACGTCTTTTTATCCAGCAACAAAGGTTCACTAAGCTAACATGAAGCAGGTCCAACAGTACAAGGATTATTCATTACTGCTAAAACTCACTGAACGGGACAAAGAAAGGTCGCATTATAAAGCAATGATAATAAATTTTGTACATTTGTATCTTCTGTTTACATTCAGAATCTACGTCCATCTTGTTTTCCAGACTGGAGTAGAGATGCACAACAAAAAAATAAAATAAATAAATAAATCCACTGTTCTGGTCAGAAGGAGAAACACTCCTGCTTCTAAACATGACCAGAAACTTGGATATCAACAGGTTTTGGGATGTGAGCGAATATAGCAACGCTGACCTTTTCAAGAAGGTGCTTGAAGGAATGACAGAGGGAGGCTGCGTTCACACGGTCCAAGTCCAACGCCGATGGAAAACTTCCTACCCTTCCTAATCCTGGTTAATCGGAGAAATGCACTACTGCATATAAACAGGAATATGAGAAGAATATTCACTACTATTGGATATGAAAGCAGCTTGGACGGAAGGTTGTCTTTTAAAATAACTGCAAAAAGATAATGTTTTGTGCTCAGGCAGTCGTCTTGCATTTTTTTTTTTTTTTTTTTTTTTTAACATTAAACATCCAAATTGATTTCCTCTTGCTTTATAAGTCCAGATGTACCTGCATTATGTTAGGAAGCTCTTAATGTATATTCCACACAACAAAAGCAATTTCAAAAACAAAAATAAAAACCAAAATAAAAACAAATATACCAAAAAAAAAAATACAAACTATATAAAATGAAACTACTGTGCTGTTCTTCTGTCTAAAATTGTCTTGATTGCTGATTTTTGTGTTATTATTTACATGTTACTTGTTCACTTATATATTAAATTTGAATGCATGTTCAGAATAAATCACAAAATCTAATCAAATAATCCCTCAAATGTGAATTATGTGCAATAAGTATAACCGTGTAAAATTCTTCCCATCCTGTCCTGCAATAACAAAGCAATATTCATTCAATATTTACCAAAAATAAATGCAATATTTTTTACATAAACCTGGTTCATAGATATACAGACTGTTTTTTTTAATAAGAAATACATCCTGTTAATCCTGTAAATTGTGGCTATTCATATTTTCTCCAGTTTTTTTTTTCTTTTTTCCCGCTACTAAGCTCTATTCTTATGTTATTTTGTTAAAATGTAAATGTTTCTCATATTTTCTTATCTTATTTTTTAGTTTTTGTAATTTTATATTCGCTCTATTCTTATTTTTGTAGTACGGGTGTTTGTTAATATTGTTGCACTGACTGTAGTAGCACTATTCTATTCTATTCTATTCTATTCTATTCTATTCTATTCTATTCTATTCTATTCTATTCTATTCTATTCTATTCTATTCTATTCCATGCTACTGTATTTTATTCCATTCTATTCTATTCAATCATATTCTATTCTGTTCTATTGCATTCTACTCTATTCTATCATATCCTATTCTATTCTATTCTATTCTATTCTATTCTATTCTATTCTATTCTATTCTGTTCTGTTCTATTCTATTCTATTCTATTCTACTGTATTTTATTCCATTCTATTCTATTCAATCATATTCTGCTCTATTCTATTGCATTCTACTCTATTGTATCATATTCTATTTTATTCTATTCTATTCTATTCTATTCTATTTTATTCATCATATTCTGTTTTATTCTATTCTATTCAATCATATTCTATTTTATTCTATTCTGTCATATTCTATTCTATTCTATTCTATTGCATTCTATTCTATTCTGTCATATTCTACTTTATTCTATTCTATCAGATTCTATTCTGTTCTATTCTATTGCATTCTACTCTCTTGTATTTTATTCCATTCTATTCCATTCTATTCTATTCAATCATATTCTATTTTATTCTATTCTACTGCATTCTACTCTATTTTATCATATTTTATTTTATTTTATTCTATTCTATTCTATTGCATTCTACTCTCTTCTCTTCTCTTGTCTTCTCTTGTCTTGTCTTGTCTTGTCTTCTCTTCTCTTCTCTTCTCTTCTCTTCTCTTCTCTTCTCTTCTCTTCTATTCAACTCAATTCTATTCCATCATATTCTATTCTATTCTATTCTATTCTATTCTATTCTATTCTATTCTATTCTATTCCTCATGCATGAGCCTGATGAAAAGTTGCGTTTAGTTAAGAGCTCAAGTGTTCCCCGCTGAAAAGCTTAAGTGTCATTAAGAAGCGGAACCTGAACACCAACGCGGTGCTTTGCAAACCTCTCGCCGTGTAACCTCTCAAAATTAAACGTCTATTTGGAACGGTCTATTATGCGTTATCGGTAGGACTGAACTCTACCAGTTAATACGAGCAAAAGGGGAAAGAAGAATCAGGAGAACACTGATGATCAGGTTCTGAGATGATGCCCCACCATAAAAACAGGACTTCTCTCTATTTTTTTTTTTTTCTTCTGAGGTGACTGATGGGCTCTAATTCATGCAGCATGTGTGACAAATGCAGAAGGAAATTCTCAAGAATGTGGAAGAAACATGTTTTAAGTGTTGAGTCAACAGTCTGACCACAGTGTACGACCGGTACGTTCCAACATAATGAAGTAAAGAAACAAAGGCTGCACAGCAGAAACAATACCAACTTTTTTTAACTTCAAGTCGGAAAACATGCCTCAGCGTTTTTGGATCAAACATGAGACAGAAGCAGAGGTTGGAAGCAAAGTACCCATAATTCAATTCTGTACTTCAGTGGACTTTGTACACTTGAATATGGACCTTTACCGCCTTTTTCTTTACATTATGAAACAAATAATGTGCTTGCTACGCCTTACATTCTACAAACAGGCTTATTTCTTGAGTTTTAATGCATTCAACCCTCGGGTATCTGGGTGTGTTTTTTAGGGCACACTTTGCACTGTGTGTTAAAAAAAGTTCATATTATTTTTCACCATTTAAATAGGGTTAGAATTCAAAAGTTGCTCATTTTGCATGATCTTTAAAATTCTGGCCACCAACTAAAATGTGCACATTGTAAACAAAAGAAAATTACAAGACTAGCATCTGCCTGCCAAGTGTGCCTAAAATGCACTATTTCTTCCATTAGAACCACTGTTTTTGATCTGAAAGCCATTAAGGCATAAATCCTGCTTTTACTGATATCTGGGCTTCATTTGAGAGGGGAGGGTCTAAATTAATTTATTAACATTATTAGTGTGGCTGTTAATCATTGACATATGCCAGGCTGCAAAAAGCAAATAATATGAAATCCAATTTTGATGTAATATTTTGAAAAAACAAACATATTTTGTGTTTTTTGCATCAAAAAAATGTAGTGACATCATGATGAAAAAAGATCGTTTAAAGGGTTAAAAAAATCTAAAATGAATGATTATTTGATACAATATGCATGACGATTAGGGCTGACCTTGATTTACAAAAATAAAATCAAATTAGAGCAGAAAAATAAATCAATATATAATATTTAACACTTTGATTTATAGGTGTGCATTTTACGCACACTTGGTGACAGATGCTAGTATTTTTGTACATTTGACCTAGCGCCAAAAATAATCATGCAAATTAACCAATGTTGGAGTTAATCACTGACATTTGCCAGGGTGAAAAAATCAAATAATATGTGATCCACTTTTTATGTTGTATATTGAAAAGAAAAAAAAAAAAGTGTTCTAATGCATCTAAAAAAAAAAGGTTTGTTTACATTACAAACACGGCATTTAAAGGGTTACAAAATGTGACAATTATTGAGTATTTGGTGTTTTTATTTACGGCTCAAGTTGATGAAATAAAAAAAAAAAGTGTAAAAGAATAAAAAACAAACTGTATGAAATTTTTTTTTGACATTATTCCACACGTGCGCTAAAAAGGCACACTTGGTGCTTAGTAAGGGCCTTGGTGGATGGGATACCAGAGGGTTAATGAAGTAAATGTAGTTCATCTTGTATTTCATCAGCACCATCACATTGTATAGAAAATATAAACGTGTATCAACATGAATTTAGGATCTTCATTAAAAATTTGAGATTTTTGGTAGAGAAAACAAAGACTGATAATCCACAAAACAGCTTATACTGGTTAAAAAAAAAGCTACATTTTTACCTTTTAGTGTTATTAACTCTTTACTGCCTAAATTGTTATATTTTATATATATATATATATATATATATATATATATATATATATATATATATATATATATAGTTTATTTGGATATATCACATACAATAACTATGACACAAATTAGTGACATTAGGCAGAATTGTCATCATAGTTCTGAAATGTAGATTTTTTTATTGACACAAGTACTGATCATTTACTCCAGTCAACAATCCAAACAAAACTGATCCAAAAATCAGTGGAATGTCATGAAATTAATGACTACAAACTGACCTGTGAACGTCAGGGTTCATAGATCACCAGGTAAGCAGGTGTTGAACGGCCCCTCGTTACAAAAACAGTAGAGTATGGAGGTGACTTAGCGACAGTCGACTACACGGGGTTAACAGTAGTGGGTTGTGTCATGACTCCCATAGAGACCCCCACTAAAACATTAGAGGATCCAGCTCGGACCTGGCGAACAGGACTTTTCCACTCAGGCAGCTGTCTAAATTGCAACTTGCTCTGTAATCCAGAGAGAATTAGGGCCCTTCCTGTGTACAAGGCCCTCCCCCGGTCAGGGCCCCTGTCCTGTTTAGATTTGTGAGCTTGATAAACCTCGACGGCCAACAGGTCTGTTATGAGTGGGAAACAGCAAAGCAAGGGGAGGAGGAGGAGGGGGGGGCTACATTTTCTCATAGCCAAAGTCAACCAGGGGATAATACCTCAATCCTAATGGGGCTCAGCACGGGCATTATCTGGCCTCAAATGTTTTTTCCCACCACTTCCTCTTTGTCCGTGTGGAAGTTTGAGTTTATCCAGACTCTCCCCGTCGCTGCTCGGGACCCTGAGCGTCAACCTGTTTGGTTTGGTGGCAGGTAGATGTTCCATGTTCGTACGACCCCCTCCCACACACCTCACACTCACACTCCCAACCCCCAACCCCAACTACCTCCTGCCGGCCGCTGAGGGAGCATGAACTCAATCAGGATATGAGACAAAGCTCTCGGTAAAGTCCCCCCTCTTCCTCTCCTGTCATATCCGTGTGCTGAGAGATAAGCCCTGGTTTTGCGTTTTCCCATGATAGCACCAGGGGGACGAGGCGGTGGCGGCGGCGGTGGCAGCGGTAGCCACAGCGGCCTTGGTCTAATGATTACAACCCAATATGAGCTGACATTGTTGGGGAAGAGCTGTTCGAAGCCTCCGATTAAGTCATGATTCTTGTTGAGACGAATTAAGGGCGGTGGTGGTGGTGGTGGTGTCGGGGGGGTCGTCGCGAACGGTGACACCGCGACACACACCTCAAGAGCCAGATTGAAGTGATTACAAGGTCATTATACAGCGGAGGAGCTAATGATGCACATTTCAACTTGTCTATCACCGAAAAGAGAAATCATACTTGTGGTTTTTTCCCGAGCAACACTCTTTCTTCATGAAGGAGGAAGAGAAAGAAGAAAAAAAAAAAAAGAGGCGTCTCCTAATGCAATCATTTTCACATCAAGAAAAACGTGCCAAAATATTTTCCCGCGAAAGCCCGTCGTATTTGTCAAATTCTCCGCAGACTAATCTCGCAATATTGCACAATGAATATTCCTATAAAAAATGGAGGTGAGCGAGGGCGACGGCGGCGGCGGAGGGTTTTTAATAAGGACAGTTTATCTTGTGTCGACAAAAAATAAAATTAAGACAGTTGTCAGGATCCGTGGGGTCTGGCCTCGTTCTCGTCGCAGGTGATGGAATACACACTAAGACGGTCGCGGCCCGTCCGCCTGCACAGATGGCGGCCAAGGCCTGTTGCTAGACCAAAAGGCCTGAAGAATCTAGTTTTTAATTCCAGATTATTTGCTTTGTTGCCATGACTTTCCCCCTCGAAACACAAAGGGAATGATAACAGCAGCGAAGGTGGTGGCTTTGGTAGGGGTGAGGGGTGGGGGGGTTGGGTATGAGCTGGGTCAACAACAAGGGATTGTGGGATAAAGCGAGCTCATCTGGAGGAGATCACCTGGATTTGGTTTGGCTCAGGAAGTATGAAGACAAAGGTTTTTGGGCGTTTTAATTGAGAAACCAATAGAGAAACAAGTACGGAAATTGAAATTTTTCTAGGTAGGAATCAATTATTGTAATATGTTTAACATTGTTTTCACTTTAAATTGGATTATGCTAATGCTAATGCTAACGCAAAAGCCTGACCGCAACCACATGACAGTTCAAGCACTTATAAGAAACTGAAATTGTGACAAGAAAGGAGAAAAAAAATCATACTAAACATGTGCCAAACACCCCTCCTGAGCAGGGATTTTGAAGGTTTTAACAAAAATTCCAGGCTTTTTCTAAGGCCCGGATATAAATCTCATTTCAGACCGATTAAAGTATGAAATCTATGAAGGGATTTCTGATTTGTTGGATAACAGAGGTACTTTTCTGGGGTTGGACTGAGCTATGGCAGGTGGTTCATGGTGCCTTTGTGGGCATTTGTCATTTAGTTTTTTTCCGTTTACATATGCTTCGAATAGGGCTGCACGATTTTGGCAAAAAAACAAAAAAAAATCCCGATTTTTTCCCCCTAAAAACTCAATTTTCGATTTTGATTTTTGGGTAAAACTACAAAAGACAACAGAAGTCAGTATGTGGTTTTTGTGAGCAGCCCGCAATGCAAGCCACTGCTCCGACCTCAAATCTGTGATGGTATCACGTGATGAACCCACAGAAGTTTGTTTTTTTTTCTTCATTAAATCTATATTGAATGAAGTACAGTATACAAACAATGTATACAACAAGAAAATAACTTGAATACACTACAATAAAATGTCTTCAGAGCAAATACTGATGTTTTTTTTTATAGCCTTTTTGTTTCCAGATTTATCTAACAGCTTTAAATAAAGTTCAACATCTTTTAAAAAATAAATAATATTTGGTTTTGTGTTCCAGAACGTACATTTGCGAATGAAAAATTTAGCAAGTAAGATGAAATCGATTTGACGATATCCCGTTTTTAAAAATCGTCCTCATTAAAAAATCCGATTTCGATTTTAAATCGATTAATCATGCAGCCCTAGCTTCGAATTCAGTCGCAGAAAAAATTATTAGACCATCAAAAGTCATCAAAAACAATGGTTATGCAATCCAGTGCTAACTCCTGTGTTTATCATGTGACTAAAACAGACAGAAAAGAAAACATGGAATGTCTGAAAGCACTGTTTTTGGCAGTACAATGTCATAGATACTGATGGAAGAACTGAAGGGATTTTGGTTATTATCAAGAAAACATGGAAAATGGATAGATATCAGCTCTGAAATTAAACTACTATGAGCTACTTTTGTTGTTCTCATTATATTTGTCCAACAAATGTACCTTTAGTTGTACCAGGCATTAAAATGAACAAGAAGTTGAAGAAAAAAAAGGGCGGTCTAATATACTGGTCAACAACAAATTTATGTTGAAGTTTTTTGAGCTGATTTCGGATAATTTTGGTGTGCTGAATCCAAAAATCACATTAATTTTGCTCAATCAGGTCAACTCTCTGAACTATGCTACATATTGGCTTTTTAACATTTTTGCTTACATTTATGGGCATTTTCACATCATATGATACAAAATTCCTTCACATTTCTTGCAATAAACGAGTTCTGAAGATTTTACTTTTGCCAATTTATAATTAATGTTTTTTTTTAATATTACAGGTGAATGAAATGGCTTCGACTAGAAGATCTTGCAAAAATAAGCCTGACGTATTCTGCTACATCTGCACTGAATACACCATTGTACCTAACAGGAATCCTGTTAGAAAATGATTTTTTTTCACTTAAAACCTATTTTGAGTGAGAACTATATAAAAAAAAAAATCAACTGATAAAGTCACAAAAATGTAATCAATTTTGTGAGAAGATCAAGTTTTTCAAAATCAAATTAGCAAGAAAGCCTGACCTGATTGAGGAAAAACAGATGTCATTTTTGGATTTAGCGGTGCAAAATGGTCCTAATTCAGTTGAAAAAACCTAGACAACTTGCAAAAAACATTTTTTGTAACCCAGTGTATTTTTGTTGAGAGTACATCGTTACCCAAGCAGTGAATACATGAAAAAAACAGCATATTTAATGACATCAAAGGTATGAGGTAAAGATTTTCACCAACACCCCCCCCCCCCCCAAAAAAAAAACAAAACAAAACAAAAAAAACCCAGAAACCTGTATTTTCCTGGCTCTCAGGAGGTTAACAGGACATCTTCAGTTCAAACAGTAAGTTTTTTTCAGTTTTTACTTGCATTTATGCATCTCTGTCAGGTGATCAGTCAACCGCTGTTACGTAAAAAACCCCTCACAACATTTCGCAAACAGTTTGGCAGAATATCTTGGAATCTGCCGTCAACATTTAATTTAACTGGAGAATGAACAGACAAGATAACGGTGGCCAAAGGTCCAGAGTATTGTGCCTTCAGAGCCTGTTTTTTTTTTTCTTTTCTGTCTTTTTGTTGAAGGTAAAACAAAAAAAAACTTCCTTATGTTAACTTCTGCATGCATGTTTTCTTGCACTTTTTCCCGTCGCTGCCTTGACCGGTGAATTTACCTGTTATGGGATCAATAACGTTCCATCGAAGCTAATCTAAAATGTTGAAATTACTCATAAAGTATATATAGGTGGTCATATGACTGCATGTCCTATTTAGGTTCCTGCATATATACTGTGTTTACTTTGTTTCCAGACACTTTTTCTAAGTTGTTGTTGTGCCTAGACTTAACCTTCGCTACGACTGTCTATATATTCTGCAGTATTATGAATGGGAGTGATAGGAAATCCATCTACGCTGTTGTTTAGATACGACAATATGACTTAGCCAATTATGCTAGGAAGCTAACTGACTGTATATACTGTGGTTATTTTGTTTCCGAACACTTTTCCAAGTTGTTTTTGTGCCTGGACTGAGCCTTAGCAACGACAGTAAAAGTACTCAGCAGTATTTTGATGGAAATCATCTACGCTGTCGTTCAGCTATGAATATTGTTAGCCTCGTAGCATAATCGTCTAACGTATATATTTTCTTTTGCAGGACATAGCCAATGATCAGGGTGTTTAAGCAGGTCTGAAAGTCTTAAAGTTTGGAATTTTGAAATTCTATTTTCCAGACCTTGAAAAGTCTGGAATTTGGTGTCAAAGTCTTGATAAAGTACGGAAAAACTTGAATTTTAGAGTATGCTTGAAAGATAAGAAATACACGAGGAAAGCATATAGAATAGAAAAGAATAGAATAGTGGAATCGAATCGAATCGAATCGAATAGAATAGAATAGAATAGAATAGAATAGAATAGTGGAATAGAATAGAATAGAATAGAATAGTGGAATAGAATAGAATAGAATAGAATAGAATAGAATAGAATAGAATAGAATAGAATAGAATAGAATAGAATAGTGGAATAGAATGGAATAGAATAGTGGAATCAAAAAGAATAGTGGAATAGAATAGAATAGAATAGAATAGAATAGAATAGAATAGAATAGAATAGAATAGAATAGAATAGAATAGTGGAATAGAATAGAATAGAATAGAATAGAATAGAATAGAATAGTGGAATAGAATAGAATAGAATAGAATAGAATAGAATAGAATAGAATAGAATAGAATAGAATAGAATAGAATAGTGGAATAGAATAAAATAGAATAGTGGAATAGAATAGAATAGAATAGAATAGAATAGAATAGAATAGTGGAATAGAATAAAATAGAATAGAATAGAATAGAATAGTGGAATCGAAAAGAATAGTGGAATAGAATAGAATAGAATAGAATAGAATAGAATAGAATAGAATAGAATAGAATAGAATAGAATAGAATAGTGGAATAGAATAGAATAGAATAGAATAGAATAGAATAGAATAGAATAGTGGAATAGAATAGAATAGTGGAATAGAATAGAATAGAATAGAATAGAGTTTGTCATTGTGTGTGCAATAAAATAGAAAAAACTTGATTCGATTTCATTAACTGGTCCGTACTGGAATGATTCTAACGGACCTTGTATGTGTGATATCCATGCATTTTCATATGTTTTGGAAACATTTATTTCATTAAAACATTTGCAAATTATGTATTCATTCATTCAAACATTCACTTATTAAAGGAGTGATATTTTTACCTTTTCAAATGGAATTCGGCATTTTCAAACATTTCCTTGTGCTCTACATAAACTGTAAATGCTCTGCTTGGGTCTGAAATCTTCATTAATTCATCTCCACAGCTCCATCTT
This sequence comes from Sphaeramia orbicularis, assembly GCF_902148855.1. Lineage (NCBI taxonomy): Eukaryota > Metazoa > Chordata > Actinopteri > Kurtiformes > Apogonidae > Sphaeramia > Sphaeramia orbicularis. The sequence continues at coordinate 5,186,401 of NC_043958.1, forward strand.
CAACCCTATTTCTGAGGAATGACACCAGAAAGGTGGTTTGGAGCGCTGGCCCTTTAAATGCAAATGAGCCACCTCAGGCTGCTAATATTAATAATGCATAAAGTAAATGATAATATAATGCAATGATAATAATGTGCAACATAAAAACATTCTTTATGCATTAGTAAATAATAACTAAGAACATGTTAATAACAGTTAATTAACATGTATTACTGCATTAGTTAATGTTATTTAATATACCTTTTTACAGAAAATGATCATTAATGGTTCATCTTTGGATTAAAGATAATCTAAGTAAATATTATAATTAAATGTATTAACATGAATACCATTAGTAAATGATAATGTGGCAATGTACTTAACTATTAATTAACCATTAAATAATGCTTAATACCATCTAATACTAATTTATTGCTAATATTAATGTATAAAGTAAATGATAATGATGTGTAACATAAAAACATTCTTTATGCATTTGTAAATAATAATTAGGAACATGTTACTAACTGTTAATTAACATGTATTACGGCATTAATTAATGCTAATTAATACCTAATTAGTACCTTTCTTTCAGAATATGACACATTACAAGACAAAGCTTAAGTTTTAATCTATTTTACAACATTTAAAACATATCGGACACAACTTCACGTTGATTCTATCGTACATTTTCATTGATGTAATGTGTGCGTCAAATCTTTCGGGGCGTTTTTTTCAATCCTTATCTCTGTTTTATCAGACTGAAGCTGTATCCAGGTTCTTCATGTTAGAATGAACCAGAACCAGAACCAGGAAACAAAACTGAACACTGGAGGAATTAAGTACGTAAAATTACGCCGATATCGCAACATGATTTTTACGTCAGCGATGCTACGAGGCTAACCTCGTGTGTTGGCCTTTCTGCAAAAACATCCACGATATGAACGAAGCAAAAGAAGGTTTTCAACACAAACGGCAGAAACCAAACGTGACAGTGACGCAGTAGTCGCCCTATTTTATCAGCGCCCAAGAATTTGTGTCGGACTCTTATCGTCGGACGCGGCGCAGGGTTTTTCTCTGAAGCAGGCCACTTCAGAGGGTGTTGGAAAAGCTCCTCTCCACTAGGTAAACAATCAGGCCTGAGAACAGACTCTGTCTCTGCTCCGTCTCCAATAATCACACCGACTCAACCGCCACCCCTTCCACTCTTTGCTCCTACCTTCCCTCACTTCTTCTCTTTTTTTTTTTCTTTCTGGAACATACCAACATACCACCACCCCCCCACCCCAATACGAACAAAAAACAGAAGAAATCACTAGCTTTCAGCACACACTACCAGCCTATCTCTCTGTATACAGGACCCTGTCGGCCCGTTTCCTCTGTCAAACACCCCCCCTCTCCCACCCTTTTTTTTTTTTTTTTTTTTTTTTTGTTTGCTTTACTGTAATCATTTCGCTGGCCCAGAAACGTGTGGGTGTGCTGGCAGCGGTACAAAAACGAGAGGCAGAGAGAAAGAGAAGTTACATGGGAACTGAGTTAAGGTTGAATATTTATTAGAAGAAGCCATCTGGCGTCGCAATGTCTGTACAAAGAGGGCTTGCTCTCTTCTTGTAATAGTCCTCCTCCTTCTCCTTCCCTGACTTTATCTCTCTCATTCTCTCTCCCATTTTCTTCATTTCCCCCTGTGTCCCAGAGAAAATATTCAGCTCCAACCACATGCTCACAGAGCCTTTCACATAATCACAGCATTATACCATTTCAAAGAGTTGCTAATCAAAGGGGGGGGGGGGGGGGGCACAGAGATATTTTAGCCTAAATGGTTTACTTTGCCGCTTAAAGGAAGGAGGGGGGGGGGGGGGGGGGGGGATTGTGACATGCAGTCATCACACACCTCATGTTTGTTGTAGTCACTTCAGGAAACACACTGGACGCTTCCTCCAGTGTTCGGTTCTGTTTCCTGGTTCTGTTGTAACATTAAGAACCTGGATACGACTTCAATCTGATAAAACGGAGATAAGGATCTGAAAAAAAACGACCCAAAAGACGTGACGCACACATTACATCAATGAAAACGTATAACAGAGTCAACGTCAAGTTGTGTCCGATATGTTTTAAATGTTGTAAAATAGATTAAAACTGAAGCTTTGTCTTGTCATGTGTCATATTCTGAAAAAAGGTACTAATTAGGTATTAATTAGTATTAATTAATGCAGTAATACATGTTAATTAACAGTTATTAACATGTTCCTTGTTATTATTTACTAATGCATGAGGAATGTTTTTATGTTACACATTATTATCATTTACTTTATACATTAATATTAGCAATAGATTAGTATTAGATGGTATTAAGTAATAATAATAATAATAATAATAATAATAATAATAATAATAATAATAATAATAATAAACTTTATTTGTATAGCACCTTTCATACAGAAATTGTAACCCAAAGTGCTTCACATTGATTGAAAAAATACAATATTAAAATACATTAAGATTTGATTATACATCAAGAAATAAAATGAAATTTGAGAGAAATACAATAAAGTAAAAATAAAAACAGCGCACATTAAAATATTTGATTATGCATAGAATTTTTGAAGTGCAAGAAATAAGATGAAATTTGAAATACAATAAAATAAAAAATAAAAACAGAAATACAATAAAATAAAATAAAAATAAAAACAGCGCACATTCCTGGTTCCTGAATTGTGACCCCATTTTTATCTCCTATTAAGTAAGTATCTCATAAGTATTAATTAATGGATAATTAATAGTTGCCAATCAATACATTGCCTCATTATCATTTACTAATGGTACTCATGTTAATACATTTAATTATAATATTTACTTATATTATCTTTAATCCAAAGATGAATCCTTGATGATCATTTCCTGGAAAAGGGTATATTAATTAACATTAACTAATGCAGTAATACATGTTAATTAACAGTTATTAGCATGTTTTTAGTTATTATTTACTAATGCATAAAGAATGTTTCACATTGTTATCATTGCATGATATTATCATTTACTTTATACATTATTGACAATAGTAGTAGATGTATTATTAAGCATTAATTAATGTTTCAGTAATAGTTAAGCACTTTGTCCAGTCATTTACTAACAGTCTTCATGTTAATACATTTAATTAGAATATTTACTTATATTATCTTTAATCCAAAGATGAAAACATACGACAGAATCAACTTAAAATTGTGTCAAATATGTTTTAAATGCTGTAAAACAGATTAAAACTTAACATTTGTATTGTAATGTGTCATTAACATTAATTAATGCAGTAATACATGTAAATTGACATTAACATATTATCATTTGCTAACGTAAATAATCTTTACACAAGTTAAACATCGTTATTACTGCATTATATTATCACTTATTTTATACATTATTGACATTATCATTAGATGTACTAATAAGCATTCACTAATTGTTAATTAATAGTTAAGTACTTTGCCTAGTTATCATTTCCTAATGGTGTTCATGTTAATTCATTTAATTATACTATATACTTTTTATTAGCTAATTAATAGTAATTAAAACTAGATATATGAGGTGATTATTAGTAATAATGCATTAACTAATGTTCATTTTCACATCATTTACCGCAAATTATCCATTTATTTTTGTTCTAAATGAACTATTATGGTAAAATAATAGTGTATTTGATGTTCTTGAATGTTCCATGTGTTGTTAAACATGCACATCTGTTTTTTGTCACATGCACTGAGGAAAACAACAACTAAATAAAAACAAATATGTACTTGGATCAGATAATACAAATGAAATGAGAATGAAAGGGAGGGAGGGAGGGAGGGAGGGAGGGAGGGAGGGAGGGACGACAACAGCATGATTTCCAACCATCACAGTCTTTAACCTTGAAATAAATAATAACAATAATTAGGATTTTTAACGTTAGGATTATTAATTCTGACATTATAACCATGACAGGTTCATAGATGTTTCCCACAGTTCCGCATCGTGTAATGAATTTGGAAATTTAATAGAAAAGGATGGAATAATGCGCTGAATTCTCATGGAACCTGTTTGATTTTAAGTAGAATAAAGTTGAATCACAATGAGCCCTAATGAATGTGTGTGTGTGTGTGTGTGTGTGTGTGTGTTTTGTGTGCATGATTAATTGCATATGTGTGTTTGCACCATCACACTGTGTACAAACGGACTTCCTGGTTGAAGCTGCAGGAGTCCAGAGGGAACCAAAGGCCACATTTCGCCCCAGAAATCCCCCGGGAATGTTCGGCGTTCCCGCAAGAATGAAACCTCCTCCCAGGGGATTGTGGGTAGTAATACACGAGCGTACATATAATAATACTGGCTGAACAGCTGAGTGTATATGAGTGTGTGTGTGTGATCAATTCCACACACAGACTGAAAAAACAGCAGATTATGTAATAGTCCAGACTCTAACACACACATGCTCCTCGTTTTTTTTTGTTTTTTTTTTAATTCTAGTAGGATCCAGGATTGAAGACGCCCTGTTCAACATTTCTGAATCCTTTTAATCAACTCTCAATAATCAATAATAGACGTTTAAGACGAGGAAACGCCACTAAACCGACAAAAAAAGGCGGAGAAATGTTGAGGTTTGAGAAAATAAATATAAAAAAATATATATATTTTTTTTTTATTATTATATCACATTCCTTTACACAGTTCACGACTACAGCATATATATTAATTAATGAATGAATAAAGAATAAACTCATAATCTATATATTTAGTTTTTATGTATATGTATTAATTTACGTTTTAAATATTGGAAAATACCTGATTTTAATTTTTTTTTTAAATGCAAAAATACTTTTAAAAAAAACTTTCAACTTTAATCTGAGCTTTAATGAACATCTTCATAATCAGTACATTAAATATAGGAAAGTACCTGAGTTTCATTTTAAAAAATGCTAAAAACTTTCAACTTTAATCAACTATCAATAATCAATAATAGACGTTTAAGACAAGGAAACGCCACTAAACTGACAAAAAAAGGCGGAGAAATGTTGAGGTTTGAGAAAATAAATATAAAAAAATAAATGTTTTTTTATTATTATTATTATATCACATTCCTTTACACAGTTCACGACTACAGCATATATATTAATTAATGAATGAATAAAGAATAAACTCATAATCTATATATTTAGTTTTTATGTATATGTATTAATTTACGTTTTAAATATTGGAAAATACCTGATTTTCACTTTAAAAAAATGCAAAAATACTTTTTAAAAAAACTTTCATCTTTAATCTGAGCTTTAATGAACATCTTCATAATCAGTACATTAAATACAGGAAAGTACCTGAGTTTCACTTAAAAAATACTAAAAACTTTCAACTTTAATCAACTATCAATAATCAATAATAGACGTTTAAGACGAGGAAACGCCACTAAACCGACAAAAAAAGGCGGAGAAATGTTGAGGTCTGAGAAAATAAATATCAAAAAATAAATGTTTTTTTTTTATTTTTATTATTATTATATCACATTCCTTTACACAGTTCACGACTACAGCATATATATTAATTAATGAATGAATAAAGAATAAACTCATTATAATCTATATATTTAGTTTTTATGTATATGTATTAATTTACGTTTTAAATATTGGAAAATACCTGATTTTCATTTTTTTTTTAAATGCAAAAATACTTTTAAAAAAAACTTTCAACTTTAATCTGAGCTTTAATGAACATCTTCATAATCAGTACATTAAATATAGGAAAGTACCTGATTTTCATTTTAAAAAATGCTAAAAACTTTCAACTTTAATCAACTATCAATAATCAATAATAGATGTTTAAGACGAGGAAACGCCACTAAACCGACAAAAAAAGGCGGAGAAATGTTGAGGTTTGAGAAAATAAATATAAAAAAATAAATGTTTTTATTATTATTATTATTATTATTATTATTATTATTATTATTATTATTATTATTATTATATCACATTCCTTCACACAGTTCACGACTACAGCATATATATTAATTAATGAACGAATAAAGAATAAACTCATTATAATCTATATATTTAGTTTTTATGTTTATGCATTAATTTACATTTTCTTACAATGTGTTTTATTTCCTGGCTCTGAAGTATGATTAGTTTTGCTTGTTTTGTTGCATTTTTGAAATACACTTAAATTCACAAAAATAGGTGGAAGAATTTTGAGCTTTGAGAAAAAAAAAAAGAAAAAAAAAAAAAGCAGAAAATTCAGAATTGCACTAAATATACATACATTAAATACATTAAATATATGAAAGTACCTGATTTTCCCTGAATTCAAGATACTTTCAAAAAACTTTCAACTTTAATCTGAGTTTCAATGAAATCAGAACATTAAACATAGGAAAGAACCTGAGTTTCACTTAAAAAATACTAAAAACTTTCAACTTTAATCTTCATAATCACTACAATAAATTTTGGAAAGTACCTGATTTTCACTTAAATAATGCAAAATACTTAAGAAAAAACTCAAAGACTTTCAATTTTAACCTGAGCTTTAATGAACACCTACGTAACTGTACATTAAATATAGGAAAATACCTGATTTTCATTTTTAAAAAATGCTAAAAACTTTCAACTTTAATCTTCATGATCAGTAGATTGAATAGAGGAAAGGACCTGATTTTCACTTTAAAAAATGAGAAAAACTTTCAACTTTAATCTGCGCTGTAATGAAAATCTTCATAATTAGTACATTAAATAAATGAAAGTACCTAATTTTTACTTAAAAATACGAAAAACTTTCAACTTTAATCTGAGCTTTAATGAACATCTACATAATTAGTACATTAAATATAGAAAAATATCCGATTTTCACTTAAAAATGCAAAATACTTTAAACTTCAATCTGAGCTTTAATGAACATCTACATAATCAGCCCATTAAACATTGAAAAGTATGTGATTTTCACTTAAAAAATGCTAAAACTTTAAACTTTTGTTTGACCTTTAATGAACATCTACGTAATCATTACATTAAATATATGAAAATACCTGATTTTCACTTAAAAAATGCTAAAAAATTTACAAATTTAGTCTGATCTTCAATGAACATTGACATAATCTGTACACTAAATATAGGAAAATACCTGATTTTCACTTAAAAAATGTTAAAAACTTTCAACTTTAATCTGAGCTTTAATGAACATCTACATAATGAGTATATTAATTATGGGAAAGTACCTGATTTTTACTTAAAAAATGCAAAATATTTTTTAAAAAATCTTTCTTTAATCTGAACTTTAATGAACATCTATGTAATCAGTACATTAAATATAAGAAAGTACGGGATTTTCACTTAAAAACGCTAAAAACTTTCAACTTTAATCTGAGCTTTAATGAACATCTACATTATGAGTACATTAATTACGGGAAAGTACGTGATTTTTACTTAAAAAAACGTAAAATATAGAGCAAAATATTAGAGTAAATGGTGACAAATCACTTAAAAAGGCTAAAAATAGAATAAAATTCATTTGGGAAATACTATAAAAGCAGTAATTTGTCTTGAAGAGTTAAAAATGGTTCAAATTTAACCCTTAACTTCGGTTGTCGATGACCCGATGGGTGTCGAGAATTAAATCAAGACATAAACTCTTCCAACTTTTGTAACTATTAGAAAAAAAAAAAACAAAAACATCAAACTTGGACACTTAAAAGCTCCTAAATGACTGCTTTTCCATTCGCTGTCACCAAAATATGCAGAGTTATTTTGGGCTTGGCATTTTTCTAAAGCAGATAAATAGTTGGCAGAATAAAGTCCTTCTGAATAAACAAAGCTGGGGAACGTCGGAGCAGCTCACAGTGACCTACGACACAGAGACCTAAAATAGTCCCTGAAAAGTGAGTTTAAGACGGTTTTAAGGTCGGACACGGACGTTATATGGAGACGTCTGAACATGGAGACATGTTAAAGACCTGCACGTAAAAAAAAAAGTACATGTAATTAAATTATATCATCCATCCATCTGTTCATCCATCTGTTCATCTGTCCATCCATCATCCATCCATTCTCCCATCCATCCTTCCTTCCATCCATCCATCCATCTGTCCATCCATCATCCATTCATCCTCTCATCATCCACCTACTCATCCATCCATCATCTGTCATCCACCCATCTGTTCATCTATCCATCCATCCATCTGTTCATCCATCATCCATCCATTCTCCCATCCATCCTTCCTTCCTTCCTTCCTTCCTTCCATCCATCTGTTCATCCATCATCCATTCATCCTCTCATCATCCACCTATTCATCCATCCATCATCTGTCATCCATCCATCCGTTCATCTATCCATCCGTTCATCTATCCATCCATTCATCCATCCATCCATCCATCCATCCATCTGTTCATCCATCATCCATCCATCTGTTCATCCATCCATCCATTTCCTTCCTTCCATCCGTCTGTCCATCCATCCATCCATCTGTTCATCCATCATCCATCCATTCTCCCATCCATCCATCCTTCCTTCCTTCCATCTGTCCATCCATCATCCATTCATCCTCTCATCATCCACCTATTCATCCATCCATCATCTGTCATCCACCCATCCGTTCATCCATCCATCCATCTGTTCAACCATCATCCATTCATCCTCTCATCATCCACCTATTCATCCATCCATCATCTGTCATCCATCTGTTCATCTATCCATCCATTCATCTATCCATCCATCTGTTCATCCATCATCCATCCATCTGTTCATCCATCATCCATCCATCCATCCATCTATTTCCTTCCTTCCATCCGTCCGCCCGTCCGTCCATCCGTCCATCCATCTGTTCATCCATCATCCATCCATCTGTTCATCCTTCCTTCCTTCCTTGCTTCCTTCCTTCCATCCATCCATCCATCCTGAGGTGTCTTTACTTGGAGACATGTTAGAGACCCGCGCAGAGAAAAAACACAAAGTCCATCTAACGCTCCTTTCATTCAGTTACATTTGGGCCTTTGACACAGGAGCCTGGTCTTCAACAGTCGGATGCATTCATTGCGGCGCAGGAAGAATGTATTTATCTGAATTCCAAGGTCAACACATCGGACACCCAATCAACTCTGCTGTGTTATTAGCGCCTTCAAAGCACCAATAAAGTTTGATTCATTGACACCACAGCAATTTCGCAATAATGTTACCATGACGCTTCAACACAGCGTCGAGGAAAAATGTGACGCTCCGCCGCAAAACATAAAAGCCTCGGCCTGGATTTGACTCCGGCATTAATCGCACACTTGGAAGGAACTTGTTGGGGCGGTCGCCAAATTTGGAGGGTCTGGGTCTTAATCGAACTTCGGAGTTTACTTAATTTAGCGGGGGAAAAAATGCGGAAAAAGTATGTGTGTTTGTGCGGACCTCCTCCCACCTTAATGATAAAAGACACGAAGATGGTCTGGAAACGGAGTCCGTCTTTCAAAACAAAACAATTATCTGAACGTGTGACATTCACCAGAAGATCCCAGTGTTTGGGTTGTGGGCGTTTTCCGAACCCTACGGATTAAAGTCCCTGGAGAAACCTACATGTATAATGATCCGACCGTGGAATTCAGGGTTTGAAGCTTCAAAGTTATCAAAGTTAGACATGAGTTTGGAAGTGAGTCGTAATTCAAACAGGGAGGATCTTCAGCACATGTTGGAACAGACTGTGTTTGGGAGATCTGCTGTGGTTCAGTTTATGAACAGGACAACAACAGCTGGAAGCACATGTTCATCCATCCATCCATCCCATCATCTGTCATCCATCCATCCATCCATCCATCCATCCATCCATCCATCCATCCATCATCTGTCATCCATCCATCCATCCATCATCTGTCATCCATCCATCCGTCCATCCATCCATCCATCCATCTTAAGCCACCCATCTATATATCCATCCATCACATCATCTGTCATCCATCCATTCATCCATCCATCCATTCAGTATATGTTATCCATCCATCCATCCATCCATCCATCACTTTGTCTTCCATCCATCCGTCCATCCATCATCCATTTGTCCGTTCATCCATCCATGCATCCATTCATCATCTGTCATCCATCTATCTGTTCATCTGTCATTCATCCATCTGTTCATGTCTGTCATCCATCCATCCATCCATCCATCCATCATCCATCTTAAGCCACCCATTTCTCTATCTATCTATCTATCTATCTATCTATCTATCTATCTATCTATCTATCTATCTATCTATCTATCTATCTATCTATCTATCTATCTATCTATCTATCTATCTATCTATCCATGCATCCATCCATCCATCCATCCATCCATCCATCCATCTGTCTCGTCATCCATCCATCCATCCATCTGTTCATCTGTCATTCATCCATCTTTTCATGTCTGTCATCCATCCATCCATCCATTTTTCCATCCATCCATCCATGTATCCATTCATCATCTGTCATCCATCTATCTGTTCATCTGTCATTCATCCATCTGTTCATGTCTGTCATCATCCATCCATCCATCCATCTTAAGCCACCCATTTCTATATCTATCTATCCATCCATCCATCCATCATCCATTTGTCCATTCATCCATCCATGCATCCATTCATCATCTGTCATCCATCTATCTGTTCATCTGTCATTCATCCATCTGTTCATATGTCATCCATCCATCCATCCATCCATCTTAGGCCACCCATTTCTGTATCCATCCATCCATCCATCCATCCATCCATCCATCCATCCATCCATCCATCCATCCATCCATCTTAAGCCACCCATTTCTGTATCTATCCATCCATCCATCTATCCATCCATCATCCATTTGTCCGTTCATCCATCCATCCATCCATCCATCCATCATCCATTTGTCCGTTCATCCATCTATGCATCCATTCATCATCTGTCATCCATCTATTTGTTCATCTGTCATCCATCCATCCATCCATCCCCTTCTACTTGTTCTCCCTTTCAGACTCTGCTCACACATCCATCCTGCTGCTGCTGATGCTAATGTTACTAAATCATGACACGTCTATCATCACAATCTGTCACACCTACACAGTCTGAGCAACGGTCTAAACCTCTGAATGGGCTGGTTTTCATCTGGCTTTTGTAATAGTAATGACTGAATGCTAAACTTTGAAACCACACAGGCTTTTTTTCCCCTGTTTCGACACACACTTTCGGAGACTTTAACTGCAAAGCGACCTCTCCTCTCCATACAATAAGTCACACATGCACACATACACAAACAAAACCCAGAATTAACTGCATTAACTTTAAAATTTACTGTATTAATTGAAAGGATTTTTCTGCATTATGAGTGCTATTACTGAGAGCAATATAGTTGCATTAGAATGGAATAAATGAGTTGGGGATGTTTATGGAATGTCTTCCAATTTGCAGGTACACACCATGCATCCCAATTATGGCAAAATAAAGCAAAATGAAATTTCCATCTCCATTCAGGAATATGAATGTGCAATTTTATGAGGGAAAAAGGTGCCAAAGAGGTAAGTACCTTGCCAGCACCATGAAAAATGGCACCAATTAAAGCTTAACTTGCTTGTTTTCTCATAACATACATGTTTTCATAACTCTGAAATCAAATAATTGCTCCTCTTTATATCGTACACAATAAAACTGGAAATATGGCGGTTGGAGGATGCTCCTGAATATTTTAGTGAGATTTCTGAGGAGCTGCAGAAAAGAAAAAAGAAAAGAAAAGAAAAGAGAAGCAGAGAATGTGGCAAAGTGAGATGCATATGCAAGGTTTCTTCAAGAAATACCAAAGAAAAAAAGTGCCTCGTTTATCTTTTCGGGCTCGTAAAGTACACATGATTTCATTTTTGTGATTATATGCCAAAAACAGCACACTGGTCCCTCACAGATTATATGAAAACAATGTGTTTATTCCTTAAAAAAATACGGATTTTTGCCCCGAGGCTTGTGGAAGTTTCCCGTCTTTCCGTCCAGCAGGTTTGTCGGAGGCTGCAGACCGTGGCCAATCGTGAGCGTTTCTTAAGCAACGCCGAGTCAATTCAATTTAATTTATAGGTTATTGTAATTATCACCGCACTGAAGTACAATTGGTGGTTTATTACTTCAGTAGCTGTTTATATTACTCCACCCCAGCAACCGCCGCACACAAACAACTACACACACACACACACACACACACACACCGGACTGATGTTAATCAATTTGGAGAACTGCCCAGATTGTTTCAACTGTCATCACCACCCGTCAGTCGACTGCACTCGCACAGGGATTTGAGTATCTCCGGGGGGAAAAAACCCTCTCCAGTGCACGAACACACACCAATGCACAGCCACAAAACACTTCAGATTCCTGGGATCATCCCATCCAACACAAACTAAAGGCCTCCACTTAGACTTCCTCCTCTTCAACGAGCTTTATAAGTGACATAAGAACAGAAGACGATCCACACCACCACGACCATCCACTGACAGAAACTGTTGAATAACCTCTGATCCACTGATCACATCGATACATGCAAAGAACTGGTGTAAAATACAGTTTGTCGTCTTTTCATGGTCATCAGACATGACCCATTCGGACGTTCAGAGGCTCCGTAGTTACCATGGAAACACCGCCATCTTCTATAACATTGATTCACCATGGAGATGCTTGGTTTATGTTCAGTTAATGAGGTTTTTTTGCTATAATGGTAACTTTTTTTTTTGTTTTGACGATAATAAACTATGAAATAACTCTGAGATTTTACAAACATCTGCATGATCAGTGAATCAAACAAAGGAAAATAGATGATTTTTCACTGAAAAATGCTAAACTCAGAGGATAATATTAGAAGAAATGGGAATTATCACTTCGAAAAGGTTAAATGTTGAGAAAAATCATCCATTTACTTTAATTAAATATAGCAAAAATACCTAAAAAAAAACCTAAATGCAGTGGAATATATTCTAATAAATGCTGATAAATCACTTGAGAAAGGTTAAATTTAGAAAGAATTTGATTTTTTCATGTAGTTTGATAAATGACAGTGGTTGTAGACACTTGTTTTTATGTTCAGTTAATGATATATTTCACTGAAAAAGTAACTTTTTCTTCAGTTTTCTCTTTTTTAATATAATAACCTTTGAATTTACTCTGAGCTTTTACGAACATTTATATGAAGATATCTGATTTTCACTGAAAAATGTAAAATTCAGGAGATAATACTACAATAAATTGTGATAAATCACTTAGGAAAGTTTTTGGAAGTTGCCAGAAAGTTTAGTTTTTCATGATGTTTTATTGACAAACTGAGTAAAAAAAAAAAATCATGATCTATTCATTGAAACTGTTTAATAACTTTAGATCCACTAATCCTATCAATACAGGTAAAGAACTGGTGTAAAATACAGTTTGTCGTCTTTTCATGGTCATCAGATATGACCCATTTGGACGTTCAGAGGCTCTGTAGTTACCATGGAAACACCATCATCTTCTACAACATTGATTCACCAGTAAAACCCATGGAGTTGGATGGTAGTTTTAGGGAAATACTTAAAAAAAAATACAAGATGCAGAAGATTATATTCTGACAAATGCTGATAAATGACTTTTTTATGCAGTTTGACAAATGACAGTGGTTATAGACACTTGTTTTTATGTTCAATTAATGATCTATTTTGCCAAAAAAGTCACTTTTTCTTCAGTTTTCTCTGTTTTGATATAATAATTTTTGAATTTACTCATGGTCAGTGAATTAAACATAATAAAGTACATGACTGAATTGAAATAAATGGTGATAAATGACTTACAAACGGTCAAATATAGAAAAAAGTAATTCGGAAATTGCCATAAAACATGATTATTGCAGTGTTTCCATTGGTTTGGTCCATTTGTTGTGAGGAACTGTTTGTTAAAAGGTGTTTTATATTGACTGTCATTTAATAAAAAGGATTTAAAAAATTAACATTTCATCATTTAATGTTTTTTTTCTTCTTTTTTTTCCTTTTTTCCTTTTCTTTTTTTTAATTTAGTTTTTTATTATTATTATTATTTTTATTATTGATTTAATGTTTTTATGTTCAGTTAATGATGTATTTTGCTGAAAAAGTCCGTTTTCTTCATTTTGATGTAATAAACCTGTAATTTACCCAATTTAGTATGAAAAAAAAACCTGATTGCCACTGAAAATAGCAAAGGATAATGTTATAATAAATAATATTTAATTGCATAGAAAAGGTTTCTTCTGTAACAGTGATTCACCAGTAAAAGCCATGGAGTTTAATAATGACAGTGGGTGAAGATGCTTGTTTTTATGTTCAATTAATGATATATTCTGCTGAAAAGGCCACTTTTTCTTCAGTTTTGTCTGTTTGGATATAATAACGTTTGAATTTACTCTGAGCTTTTTGAACATCTACATGATCAGTGAATTAAATCTAAGAAAATATGTGATTTTCACTAAAAAAAAAACTAAACACAGAGGATGATGTTACAATAAATAGTAATAAATGTCTTAAAAAAGGTTAAATGTAGAGGAAAAGTCACTTAGAAGTCGCCACAAAAACACTTGTAGGTCTTTAAGGGTTTAAATTGGTGCTTTTTCAGGGACTAAAAACAGACATGGAGCAGCGTAAATATTCATGTCATAAGTAAAAAGTGACTTCAGAGCCATAATGAAACTATAATTTTTGTATTTCCTCCAAATATCCGACCCAGACAGCAGTAATCTAATACATACACGTCTTCTATTATAAACTAACCCAACTATTTAAGGGTCAGGAGTCCATGGTCCCAGATTAAAAACAGAACCTAATCCCTTTGTATTTTCATTTCAGATGCACGTTGGTTATTGTTTCCTTTTCTAAACTCTTCACATTGTGGTGAGACTTGACCAAAAGCTGAAATGGGATTTGACTGTTTATCCAGAACTAAAGGAACTGTTGTGTGGGTCTGACTTTAGGGTTCGATTGGACTGTTTTACTCACATTTTCATCTGCTTTGATTCCATTGAGCTCATTAGTTTCATATTGTTAACAGTAGTTCATTAGACTAGTGATAATTTGTATTTATTATATAGATCAAATAATGGTTCTCAAACTTTTTACAGCGGAGAATCCTCTGAAATATACTTTTTTACTCAACTCTCCCTTCAGGATTTCTGAATGAAAAAAAAAAAAAAAATTAGGCAAAATTTGTTCCTGTCTATATTTTCAAAACTTTGCACACATATATTTAACTGTTACATAAATATATATATATTAAAAAAAAAACTTTTTTTTTAAAGTAAATTTTGTGCAAAGTATAAACTAAAAAGTGCCCTTGTTCATTGATATATATATATATATATATATATATATATATATATATATATGTCGAGGCCCAAAACGGAATCTGGCCCGATTCAGAATCGGGCCGGACCAGAATGGAATTCTATTCTAGGCCGGCCTAGAATGGAATCCTGCTGCTATAATGTTATTTTTATACCATGTTTAATGCAAATGATCCATAATTCCATAATTTGTCATAATTTTACATTTTCAGTCTTACATACCTTGAGTAACTATTGTCAATTTCAGTCGATTTCACTGTACCATGTATTGGTGGGGAGTACCACTAGGTTCTATTTGTAAATAAAGTGTATTATAGTTTACAATTAAAATGTTGTTTGTTTCATTTTTTTTTCACATATTTGCAAATTCCATGTATTGATTTTTGTAATAATTTAGCTCATTTGCATTAAACATGGTATAAAAATAACATTATAGCAGCAGGATTCCATTCTAGGCCGGCCTAGAATAGAATTCCATTCTGGGCCGGCCCGATTCTGAATCGGGCCAGATTCTGTTTTGGGCCTCGACATATGTATATATATAAAAGAGGTCATTAATTAATACATGAACCTTTCATTAACAAAAATAATGACTTATCTACTCAAATAAATGCATTTTGAATAATATAAAATAGAAATGTTCTTCAAATGTTACCAAAGCTTAAACAAGATGATTGATAATAAAACTATTAAATGAGTGTATTTATTTTATTTATTTATTTATTGTATTTTATATTTCAGCATGAATTCTCATTATTTATTTTGTTTTCGGTACATGGTGACTTATTTTATGTATTTTTCCCCACTTTGGGAACCCCTGGATTAGTTAATATATTGTTTTAATGTCGTATGTGATTGTATATATATATATATTACTTTTTATATATTATATTTGATAGACTTAATAGAACATTTTAATTTTTCATTCTAATTCTCTGTTTCTATAAATATTTATATAAATACCAATGCCAATAATAAATACCATTTCTTACTCATTTGTGTTTTTTTTTTTAACCTCTTTTCTTTGCACTTGTTTGTTGTATGTTGCTGCTTTTTATTGTGAAATTTACCCATAATGGGACAAATAGACATATCAATCAATCAATCAATCAATCATTTTTGAAGTAAATCCAATTCTTTTAAAACATGTTCCTTTTTTTTTTTTTTTTATATATCTACAAGTCAAACAGTTCATTAGAGAAGACATCACGTTACCCACTCAATGGCTTAATTGTGCCATTTTATTGCAGTGAACTTTGGAAATTGCTCTTTGTGCTGCTGCGGTGTCACTTTAAAGAAAAATCTAGGTTGAGTTCATGTGTCTGTGGCTTCTTCTACTACTTCTTTTTTTTTTTTTTTTTCTTCCAAAGGCCCGGAGGTTAAGTAACTCTAGCCTTCTATGTCTTCTTCGACTAAATTGAAGGCAGAGCTCAGAGGAGTGTGGATTAATTGCAAATAAAGAGGTTATTCTCCAAAGAAATAGGCCACAATTCCCTCATCATGGGCTCAAAGAGGAATCTAAAAAACAGAAAAGACTTCTGCAAAGGGTGACCCGCTGCAGGTCGCAGCCAGTGTGGGGAGTAGTGCGTTATTAAAGTAATCCATTACAGTAATGATTACTCTTTTTCTGTAAGGCAGTAGTGTAAAGCATTACTAATCAAATTTCAGTAATACTTTACTTGGAAAATGTTCAATAGAGTTTATTTTTGATGTGTATTATTGTTATGAAATGGACAGAGTTTACCTTTTTTATGTGTATTATAGCTATGAAATGGATAGAGGTTTTTTTATGTGTATTATTGTTATGAAATGGACAGAGTTTACCTTTTTTATGTGTATTATAGCTATGAAATGGATAGAGGTTTTTTTTAATGTGTATTACTGTTATGAAATGGACAGAGTTTACTTTTTATGTGTATTATTGTTATGAAATGGACAGAGTTTATTTTGGATGTTTATTACTGTTATGAAATGGATAAAGTTTATTTTTTTATGTGTATTATTACTTTGAAATGGATAGAGTTTACTTTTGATGTGTATTTTTGCTTTGAAATGGACAGAGTTTATTTTTGATGTGTATTATTGCTTTGAAATGGACAGAGTTTATTTTTGATGTGTATTATTGCTTTGAAATGGACAAAGCTTATTTTTGATGTGTAATTCTGTTATGAAATGGAAAGAGTTTATTTTTATATGTATTGTAACTATGAAATGGACAGAGTTTATTTTTGATGTGTAATTGTGTTATGAAATGGAAAGAGTTTATTTTTATGTGTATTATAACTATGAAATGGACAGAGTTTATTTTGAGGTATATTATAACTATGGAATGGACAGAGTTTATTTTTGATGTGTAATTCTGTTATGAAACAGAAAGAGTTTATTTTTATGTGTATTATAACTATGAAATGGACAGAGTTTATTTTTGATGTGTAATTCTGTCATGAAACGGAAAGAGTTTATTCTTATGTGTATTATAACTATGAAATGGACAGAGTTTATTTTTGATGTGTAATTCTGTTATGAAACGGAAAGAGTTTATTCTTATGTGTATTATAACTATGAAATGGACAGAGTTTATTTTTGATGTGTAATTGTGTTATGAAATGGAAAGAGTTTATTTTTATGTGTATTATAACTATGAAATTGACAGAGTTTATTTTTGATGTGTATTATAACTATGAAATGGACAGAGTTTATTTTTGATGTGTAATTCTGTTATGAAATGGACAGAGTTTAATTTTTTATGTATATTATAGCTATGAAATAGACATTTTTTAAAAAATACGTATAACGCTTTTGTGTTTTGCGTAGGCTCAGTCAGAATTTATTTGTATATATAAGATTTGTTCAGTTACTCATGGAAGCTGCCATGGGAATTTCTGATCATTAAAACGGATAGAGGTAAGGGGGCGGGAGTATATACGTTGAACTTCATCCCACTCCTTTTCAAATACGTTTTTTTTTTCCTGATTTTAAATTGTTTTTCCTCCTTGTTTTGGTTTTACATGTTGATCTTCAAAATAAACAAACATCGTAGACCGCAGCGTTACTGACTCAGCTATCTGTCCACATGTACGTCGAGGCGTAAATGTACGCACGCCTATCTCTTGTATTATTCGATTTGATTATTATTATTTTTGAATATCAACATCTAAAACCAAAAACAAGGAAAAATATTTAAAAAAAGAAGAAAAAAAAAACATTTCAAAAATCTGATTTAATGTTAGATCCTATTTCAGATGCCCATGTAAACACCTTATTCAGGTTTTATCTATTCTGTATTTTTTTTTTTTTTTTTTTTTTTACAGTTCTTTATTTTTTAATCTCTTGTATTTTATTCTTTTATTCAAGTTTTATCTATTCTGTTTTTTTTTTTTTTTACAGTTCTTTATCTTTTAATCTCTTGTATTTTATTCTTTTATTCAAGTTTTATCTATTCTGTTTTTTTTTTTTTTTTTTTTTTTACAGTTCTTTATCTTTTAATCTCTTGTATTTTATTCTTTTACTTAGGTTTTATCTATTCTGTTTTTTTTTGTTTTGTTTTGTTTTGTTTTTTACAGTTCTTTATCTTTTAATCTCTTCGTGTACTTTATTCTTTTACTTAGGTTTTATCTATTCTGCATTTTTATTTATTAATTTATTTTATTATTTTTATTTTTTTTTACAGTTCTTCTATGTCTTTCAATCTATACTCTTATTTTACAGTTATTTTGATTTTAATTTATTTTTCTGTACCCATTTTGGCCCATTGTGGTTGTTTTCAAGTTCTTTACCAATAAAGTTGGATTGAATATTGTGAGTGTCTCTCTCAACTCACCATATATATTTTTTTATTAGTAAGTTGTGTTTTTTTTGTTTTTGTTTTTTTAATCAATTACTAGAAATTTCAGGCGACCCCAAGGTTGAAAAACACTGGTCACAGGTACCAAAATTGGCAACGTGGATGCACTTTTTTTTTGCCTGAAATACCAAGAAAAACGAAGGAAAAACTGGAACAAATCCAAGAAAGTCATGTTATTAAAGAAATCACCTCTTCCTCTGTCAACTAAAGCAGATAAATTTGAGGTTTGACAAAGGAGGCATTAGAGGAACATCGCTCTAATGCGCGACGGGCGTCAGTGTCTTGTTTACTCTAGGTGAAAACCGCCAGCGAGGCCAAAATAATTGGGCAGTTCGTGGCTCCGGCGGTCACGCAAAGCGCATCGCATTGTCCAGTGGATTTCTGAAATGGCTGTAAATGTCTGCGCGGTGACACGTCTGACTGCTACGAGCGCTCACAAAGAAGCTGTTAGGGAGGAAATGGGTCAAGATCAAAGTTGCCTCGTCTTCCGAAGTTGCGAAAGGGTTGAGATTGGGGTTGGGGGGGGGGGGTTGAAATGACGGCGGATCAAAGAGACGAGGGGTGAAAAGGGAGCGAAATTGTTTCATTTTACATGTACATTTCTGCCGTTTAGCTGACACTTTTTGGTCCAGATTGACTGGCCCCTGAATGCAACACGAGAATAAGCTTCGACATCAGCTCCATTACAAGTACAAGGGAAGTAAGTGAGAGTGGCAGGAGGGGAAATAAACACAAAAGCTGCACCGAGTTAGGAGGGATTTCATTTGAGTGAGCGAACTGCAGGCAGATTAGAAGCCAATTGGAACAAAGAAACTCCGTCGAAACGTAATCTGAAAGCAAACATCAGAGAATTTCATTATATTTAACATCACATCACTTCCCCTTCTTCTTCTTTTTTTTTTTTTTTTTTTTTTTTTTTTTTTTTTTTTGGAATGAGCCTGTGATGCATTAAATTATCTAATGAGAAGCACCTCAAGCAAAACTTCAGAGTTCTGCCGTCGGAGATATGGAAAAGGAGAAAAAAAAAAAAAGAAAAAGTTAGAAAAGGTTAAATGAGTCTCATCTGGGTTCCACTTTATGGTCCGACCTCTTCGCCGAAATTGCCGGGAAAATATGATTTTATAATGAAACGTGCACAATAAAGTCGCAATCTGTCGTGTTAGCTAGCTTATCACCAAAGCTTTTTTTTTAGTTTAGCTTCGTTTAGTGTGTGTGTGTATGTGTGTGTGTTTGAGTCTGAGCCGCCGTGGAAAAAATTGCTTTAATGACATGATTTTTTCTTTTTTTGTCTCCCCAAATAAGACACAAATAAAAGGCGAAAAAGCCAGCGAAGACAAAAAAAAAAAAATCTTTCTGAACCCGACAATGGGAGTGGGTGTGAGTCGTGTCACTTCAATGGCGGCGTTTGATGATCTTTGGCGCCGCTCGATTCTTTTCTTCTGCCTCCTTTCAAGTTGTTTGGTCTGCTTTTTCCCCAGCAATTCCACAGAAGTACGCTGCAGTTTTAACACAGATTCGAGCCCCGGCTGTAAATTATTCATTTCGGGGCCTTGTCCTCACGGCTCAGATATGTACGTCATTTGATCGGCGGCGTGGGGTTCGGGGGTTCGCCGGTGCCAGAGCTCGGAGATCCACCCTCCCCTAATTACCAACGTAATTGTTCAGGCATCTCCGTGTTACCGCTGGAAATGCACAAGGCTCTCACGCTGAAAACTCTGCAGCCAGAAATGAGTGCCATGTGGGGAGAGACTGTACCCGACCACAGCAGAGAATTTGAGGTGGCGCCTTGACGCCTGGAGCCCGCCGCCGTGCCCCCGGGCTGCCAGAACCACCGCGATTCAAGTGTTAGATTTTGTTAGATTTAAGAGCGCTCATGCCTCTAAGCCTCTCCTCCTCTGATCCTGGCACTGATTTATATCTAGGAAATGTTGATGACAACGTTCTGATGTAGAACAGGATGAAGAAACGCTGTGGGAACACAATATTGTTTTGGTCGTCTTTTGTGGAGCTGCATATGGAAGATTGTTTTTGTGTCTCCGCGGGGACGTCGTTCTCTTCCTCTGCTGTTTACTTGGACAATATTGACTTTTTAACCCTTTCACGCATGAATTAGGAGAACCTTAGTCCATTTTTTTTTTTTTTTTTTTTTTTGAGTGATTTTATTCCTCTTTAGTCATTAAAAAAAAGGATGCAAATGAATTTTTTTTAATGAATCTATTTTTCACAGAATTAAAAAATGTCCACTCAGCTGGACATTTTTTTTAACTCTATGAAAATGTAAATAATTAGTGTAAAATAATCTTTTCATGGTCATCAGATATGACCCATTTGGATGTTCAGAGGCTCCGTAGTTACCGTGGAAACACCGTCATCTTCTACAACATTGATTCACCAGTAAAACCCATGGAGTTGGATCAATGACAGTGGATGGACACACTTGATTAATGACAAATTTGCTGAAAAAGTCACTTTTTTTTTCCTATTTTTGCTGTTTCCCGATTTAATAACCTTTGAATTTACTCTGAGTTTTAATGAACATCAACGTACTCGACAGAATAAATGTACGACGATACCTACTGTACACTGAAAAAATGCTAAATACAGAGGATAATATAATAATAAATGTGGATAAACACTTAAAAAAAAGTTAAATAGAGAGAAAAAAATCATTTGGGAACTGCCATCAAAGAAGCGTTGGGTCTTTATGGGTTCAATATTAATAACGTTTTATTTCCTTGCCTTTATATTCACTCATGCAGATATTATGCAGGTACTGTTATAGAAGTTCAGGTGAAATTACATTGTACAATAGCTGTCCACTGTAGTGACCACTATGCATGAAAGGGTTAATCACAATAAAGCCAACCCTGTTCAACGCTGATATGATGGAAGTGATTAAATTGTTTGACTCAAAATAGATGTTTGTGTAGAAGGAACACAAAAAGTTTGCAGGTAACACACACACACACACACACACACACAGGTATGTGTCAGGGTAGAGACTGCGATCTGGTAGAATCGCCGATCCTACCAGATCGCAGTCTCTACCCTGACATATATATTATAAAATTAACTCCTAAAAGCCCAGTTCTACTTCTGTGGCAGTTCCCAATTGAAATTTTCTCTGTATTTAACCTTATTTATCATCATTTATTCTAATATAATCCTCCATATTCTGTGTTTTTTCAGTCAAACTCAGGTATTTTCTAATATTTAATTCACTGATTGTGTAAAAGCTAAGATGAAAGTTGTGGGTTATTATATCAAAAATAGAGAAAACTGAAGAAAGTGTGACTTTTCCTCAAAATATGTCATTATCTGAATATAATAACTAGTGTCTACAACCACAGTCATTTGTCAAACTAAATGAAACTATGAGTTTCTCTCTATATTTAACCGTTCTCAAGAGATTTATTAGCATTTATTCTAAAATTATCCTCTGTTTTTTGTGTTTTTTTCAGTCAAACTCAGGTATTTTCTAATATTTAATTCACTGATCATGTAAAAGGTCCAATTAAAGTTGAAGGTTATTATACCAAAAACAAAGAAAACTGATGAAAAAAATGACTTTTTCAGCAAAATCTATCATTAAATGAACATAATAACAAGTGTCTATAACCACTGTTATTTGTAAAACAACATAAAACAATGAGTTTCTCTATATTTATCATTTTCCAAGTGATTTATCAGCATTTATCATAATATAAACCCCCATATTTTGCATATAGGTAACAGGCTCATCAAAAGATATATATATATATATATATATATATATATATATATATATATATATATATATATATATATAATTACAAAATTAACCCATAAAGGCCCAGTTCTACTTTTGTGGCTGTTCACAATTGAATTTTTCTCTCTATTCAACCTTTCTTAAGTGATTTATCACCATTTATTCTAATATTATTCGTTGTATTTTGTGTCTTTTCAGTGTACATCATGTATTTTTCTATATTTAATTCACTGATCATACAGATGTTCATTACAACTAAGATTAAAGTGGAGGGTTATTAAATCAAAAACAGAAAAAAACTGATGAAAAAGTGACTTTTTCAGTAAAATCTACCATTAACTGAACATGATAATAAGTGTTTACAACCACAGTCATTTGTCAAACTACATGAAACTATGAGTTTCTCTATATTTAACCTTTCCTAAGTGATTTATTAACATTTATTAGATCATAAACCTCTATATTTTCCATATGGAAGATAGATTGCAGGTAACAGATATATATTTTAATACAAACTTAACCCACAAAGGCCCAGTTCTACTTCTATGGCAGTTCCCAATTGAATTTCACTCTCTATTCAACTTTTCTCAAGTAATTTACCACTGTTTATTATAATATTGACATCTATATTTTGCATTTTTCAGTGTAAATCATGTATTTTTCTATATTATCTCACTGATCATGGAAAAGCTCAGATTACACTTAAAGGTTATTACGTCAGAAACAGAGAAAACTGATGAAAAAGGGACTTTTTCACCGACATATATCATTAACTGAACATAATAACAAGTGCCTACAACAGTTTCTCTCCACATTTAACCTTTCGTAAGTGATTTATCTGATTATAAATCTCTATATTTTGCATATACGTAACAGATATATATTTTATTCCAAAATTAACCCATAAAGGCCCAGTTCTACTTTTGTGGCAGTTCCCTATTGAGTTTTTCTTGTATTTAACCTTTCTTAAGTGATGTATCACCATTTATTATAATATTATCATGTATATTTTCCTTTTTTTCCAGTGTAAATCATGTATTTTCCTACATTTAATCCACTGATCATGGAAAAACTCAGATGAAAGTTGAGAATTATCTCAAAAATGGAGAAAACTGATGAAAAAAGTGACTTGAAATAACTAAAGTAACTAACTTAAGTAACTACATGAAACTATGAGTTTCTCTCCACATTGAGCCTTTCTTAAGTGATTTATCAGTATTTATTCTATTGTTATTTTTGCATTTTTTCAGTCAATTCAGGTATTTTCCGATATTTAACTCACTGATCGTGTAAAGCTCCGATTAAAGTTGAGGATTATTATACCAAAAACAGACAAACGTGATTCATCACTATTTATTCTTATATTATCCTCTATATTTTGCATTTTTTTCAGTGTAAATCATGTATTTTTCGATATTATTTGACTGATCATGTAAAAACTCAGATTAAAGTTAAGGACTATTACGTCAGAAATAGAGAAAACTGATGAAAATGTGACTTTTCAGAAAATATATCATTAACTGAACGTAATAACAAGTGTCTACAAACACAATCATTTACCAAACTACATAAAAATATGACTTTCTCTCTATATTGAAGCTTTTCTAAGTGATATATCAGCATTTACCATAATATAAACCTCTGCAATTTTTAGTTTTTACGTATTTTCCCATATTTAACTGACTGATCAGATAAAATATCAGAATAAATTCAAAGGTTGCTAAATAAAAACAGAGAAAACTGATGAAAATGTGACTTTTCAGAAAATACATCATTAACTAAACATAATAACAAGTGTCTACAATCACTATCATTTATCAAACTACATAAAAATATGAGTTTCTTTCTATATTGAAGCTTTTGTAAGTGATATATCAGCATTTACCATCATATAAACCTGTGCATTTTTTAGTTTTTAGGCATTTTCCTTTATTTAATTGACTGATCATATAAAATATCAGAATAAATTCAAAGGTTACCATATAAAAATAGAGAAAACTGATGAAAATGTGACTTTTCAGAAAATATATCATTAACTAAACATAATAACAAGTGTCTACAATCACTATCATTTATCAAACTACATAAAAATATGAGTTTCTTTCTATATTGAAGCTTTTGTAAGTGATATATCAGCATTTACCATCATATAAACCTGTGCATTTTTTAGTTTTTAGGCATTTTCCTTTATTTAATTGACTGATCATATAAAATATCAGAGTAAATTCAAAGGTTATTATATGAAAACCGCGAAAACTGATGAAAAAAGTGACTTGCCTGAACATAGTAGTGAGTTCAAAATGGATTTAACCTTTAATCGACATTTATTTTATTACACTGTATTTTATATTTTTCAGTTAAATTCTGGTATTCTACTATACTTATTTTGTATTGTTATAGATTGTGTGGATGTTCATTAAAGCTCAGAGTAAATTCAAAGGTTATTATAATAAAAAACTGAAGAAAAAGTGGATGTTTGGGTCTTTGAGGGTTAATAGATTTGACACTACGACAAAAACAATGGGAAAAAAAAAAAAACAGGATGGAAAAACAAGTAGAACATCTTTGTGTGACGCCTAACAAGACCAAAACAACGCAAAGGTGAAAACGACGTAAACAACACGAGACGACGACAATTAAAAAAAAAAAAAAAACAACAACTTAAGATGTAAGAAGACAATAACAAAGCATGAGATGAAAACGATGTAAATGATGCAACATGATGAAATAAACCAAAATAGTGAAAAAATAAAAGACAAAAGCATTATATTAAAATAATAGCGTGAGCTTCGGTTCGTTTTTACACAAAACAGCCGCTAGAAATGTGAGTCTGCGCATGTACCTGGATAAAAAAACGTTACTTTTCGGATCATTTTACTCGACTTCATCTCTCATGTCAGTCTGTAATGTAAAATCTGCAGTCACTTCTGTCTGGGAGTGTTTTTTTTACAGCTCAAACCCATAAAAGAAGCTCATTAATGGTCTGTTTCTGTGGGTTTTTCACTCTGGAAATAGTAAAACTTTTGACATTCGGCCTAAAATATCAGCTGATGGCTCATATTCTGAAAACTATTACTCACTGCAAACCACTCAGACACTAATGAAGTTAAATAACCAGTATTACTGTATGAATGTACTGTGAAATTTAACATTTGGATGTATTTGTATGGTTATTTTTAATGCACTATTAATTTAAAAAGACCCAAAAAAACATGAGAGACAAAACCATCTACTGATCTAAACTGTTTTAATACCTGTTGATCCACTAATTCTATCAATACATGTAAATAATTAGAGTAAAATGCAGTTTATCGTCTTTTCATAGTCGTCAGATATGACCTATTTGGACAATCAGAGGCTGTGTAGTTGCCATGGAAACACCGTCATCTTCTACAACATTGATTCACCAGTAAAACCCATGGAGTTGGATCAATGACAGTGGATGGACACACTGGGTTTATGTTCAGTTAATGAGAGATTTTGCTGAAAAAGTAGCTTTATTTGTTTTGGATATAATCAGCTTTGAATTAACTCTGAGATTTTATGAGCAACTAAACAATCAGTAAATGAAATATAGGAAAAATACATGATTTATATCGAAAAAAATGCTAAATTCAGAGGATAATGTTAGAATAAATGGTGATAAATCACTCAGAAAAGGTCAAATGTATTAAAACAGTTATGAATTTACTCTGATATTTTATCTGACCTATAAATTAAATATAGTGAAATACCTAAAAAAAAAAAAAAAACAAATGCATTGAATTATATTCTGATAAATCACTTGGGAAAAGTTAAATATAGAGAAAAATTCATTGTTTCACACAGTTTGATAAATGACTGCGGTTGTAGACACTTGTTTTTATGTTCAGTTAATGATATATTTTGCTGAAAAAGTCACTTTTTCTTCAGTTTTCTCTGTTTTTCTCTGAGATTTTATGAATGTCTACACTGTCAGTAAATTAAACATAGTAAAAACACATGATTTACAATGAAAAATGCTAAATTCAGAGGATAATTTGAAAATAAATGGTAATAAATCACTTACAAAAGGTCAAATGCATTAAAAAATATATGAATTTACTTTTACTTTATTTGATCTGTATATTAAATACAGTGAAATACCTAAAATACCCAAAATGCAATGGATTATATTCTGATAAATCACTTGGGAAAAGTTAAATATAGAAAGAAATTCAGTGTTTTGTTTGATAAATGACAGCGGATGTAGACTCTTGTTTTTATGTTTAGTTAATGATGGATTTTGCTGAAAAAGTCACTTTTTCTTCATTTTTTTCAGTTTTTCTCTGAGATTTTATGAACATCTACACGAAAATTAAACATAGTAAAAACACATGGTTTACAATGAAAAATGCTAAATTCAGAAGATAATATTAGAATAAATGGTGATAAATCACTTAGAAAAGGTCAAATGTATTAAAACAGTTATGAATTTACTCTGATATTTTACCTGATCTATAAATTAAATAGAGTGAAATACCTAAACAACCCCAAATGCAGATTATATTTAATCTTTAATAATTTTATGTTCAGTTGATGATATATTTTTGCTGAAAAAGTCACTTTTTCTTCAGTTTTCTCTGTTTTTCTCTGAGATTTTATGAACATCTACACTGTCAGTAAATTAAATATAGTACAAACACATGATTTACACTGAAAAATGCTGAATTTGGAGGATAATATTAGAATAAATGATGATAAATCAATGAGAATAAATCATTTGGAAGTCAACCCGAAGGGTTAAAATCTACAAACTGAGAAAAATTCACTAAGCAAACTGTTTTTTTTTTTTTTTTTGTACTTTAACTTCACGTCAAAACAGGCACCTGAAAGAATGTGGACATCAAATCCAATCCAGGAAATCAGTAAATAAGGATGTAAACAGGTCGTAGTGACCAAACATGGAGGAGGAAGAGGAGGAGGAGGAAGATGAATGCCTCAGAAGGGCCTTGAAGTTCACACAGACTGATCTGAGAACACTTTAGAACAGGTGTGTCAAACATGCGGCCCGGGGGCCAAATGCGGCCCCCCAAAGCGTCCAGTTCGGCCCCTGGGATGTTTTTGCCAAGTGCAAAAATTCCACTGTCTTGAATTGAACTAAGCAAAAAAAAAAAAAAAAAATTTTGCTTGAATTAAGGAAAAAAAAATTGAATTAAGCCAAAAAATCTTCAATTAAGTAAAAGAAAAATATTGAATAAAGCAAAAAAAAAAAAATAAAATCTTCAATTAAGTAAAAAAAATCTTGAATTAGGCAAAAAAAAAAAAATAAAAATCTTCAATTAAGTAAAACAATCTTGAATTAAGGGGAAAAAATCTTCACGTAAAAAAAAAATCTTGAATTAAGCAAAAAAAAAAAAAAAAAAAAAATCGTTTATTAAGTAAAACAAATCTTGAATTAAGCCAAAAAAAAAGCACAAATCTTCAATTAAGTACAAAAATCTTACATTAAGCCAAAAAAAAACTTCAATCAAGTAAAAAAATCTTGAATTAAGGAAAAAAAAAATCATCAATTAAGGAAAAAAAAAATCTTCAATTTAGTAAAAGAATCTTGAATTAAGCCAAAAAAAAAAAAAAATGTAGAATGAACAACTTAATTTTTTTCTTTGTTTTAGTGCAAAAAACCCATTAAATTATGAAAATATTTACATTTCCAAACTATCCTGTAACACTAAAATGTGAATAACCTGAACAAATATGAACAACCTGAAATGTCTAAAGAAAATTCAGCATAATTTTAACAGTTTTTCTGCCTGTTCCTCAGTGTTTAGTGTCTTTGTAGATCTGCTCCATAATGCACATGGACAAATGACAAGTTGAGGCAGAATATTGTTAAAATTGTACTAAATTTTCTTAAATTTTTTTAAAATTTAATTTTTTTTTTTTTTTTGGGTTAATTTATAAAAGTAAGTATTTTCAAATTTAATGTTTTTTTTTTTTTTACACTAAAACAAAGATGAAAATTTAGAGTTTTCATTATTTACAGGTTATTATGTTATTATTTTTCTGGTTCGGCCCATTTCAGATCAGATTTAGCCCCTGAACTAAAATAAGTTTGACACCCTTGGTTTAGAGACAAGACTTCAAACACCAAAGTCAAATGAGGAAGATGCGATCCGCCTTAAAAAACACCCGCAGACACTTCTCGGAACTCGTTACTGTCTTTGTCTTTGTCTTTATTTAATTGTTCGTCACTTTTTAACCCCTTTTTCCACTCGTCTGCCAGTCAAATCTGATCCCGTGTGCTGTATTTTTTATGCATCTGATGCTAGAAATCAGCTCAAACGCTGCCTTGTCTCAAGTCCAAGTCCACCAACCCCCCCCCCCCCCCCCGACCAAAATATGAGTCAAACTGTCCGTCCTTCCACCTAAGCTTATCTCCAGCGTAAGCCAACAACCCCCGCCGTCTGATACCGCGATTTGGAGAAAGACGAATTTTCATTTTCACTTAGGAAAAGATTTGTCTTTGGGCAAATGTGGTTCGGTGCCAGAACGAAGACGAGGGAGGGATCGTGAGTTAGGAGGCGCATATCTCTGGGCCGGGATCAGGAGAACACTAAATATAGGCCACATCCAGTTGAATTTATTGCAGTATAATGAGGAAAGGATGTTCCTCTAAAGTGGATGTGAGGCGTTCATTCATTATGAGGAACTGCAGCGTCCTCGGACTTTTCTCATGTGAAAGTTGGAGAAACTGAACTGAGGCCCGGTGCGTTCGACGTTCAGGACATCTGCTCTTTTCAGGGAGTTAAAATGCAAAAAAATAAGGTCTAAAAACAATAAATCTGAGGAAAAAAAGTACTCGAAACAAGTGAAATACATATTGTTAAATCTAGAAATAAACATGTCTACAAATGCATGAAGATAAAACAACATCAATTAGCTAACACGTCTATATCTAAGTTTTTTTTGTTGTTTTATTAATCATTTTATTTTTACTTACAAAATCCCGACAAGAAACGACAAGTCACCGGAAATAAAAAAACAAAAAAAATAACATTTATTGTAATATTATCGTCTGTATTTTGTGTTTTTTCAGTGAAATCAGGTATTTTCCTACACTTAATTGACTAATCTTGTACGTGCTCATAAAAGCTCAGAGTAAAGTTAAGGCTTATTACATCAAAAATGGAATAAACTGAAGAAAAAGTGACTTTTTCAGTAAATATATCAATAATTGAACATGAATTAAGTCTGTCCATCCCCTGTCATTGATCCAACTCCATGGGTTTTACTGGTGAATCAATGTTGTAGAAGATGACGGTGTTTCCACCGTAACTACGGAGCCTCTGAACATCCAAATGGGTCATATCTGACGACTATGAAAAGACGACAAATGGAAGAAAAACTGACTTTTTCGGTAAAATATGTCATTAACTGAACATAAAAACTAGTGTCTACAACCAGTTCTTCCCGTTTTTCCTGCACAGTTACTGTTTTATTTCATTACCTTATTGTATTTTGCAGAGATTGTTGCACAAAAATTACTATGAATCGGTGTATAGTGATTTTTCCTTCATTAGGTGTTCAACTTCAGTCTAAATGACCTGTTGAACACCTACAACTATTTTCTGTGACAACGTAAAAATGATTTTTTCTGTCTTTTCCAAGTGATCTATCACAGTTTATTATAACATTATCTCCAGATTTTTTCATTTTTCAGTGAAAATCAGATATTTTCATGTAGATGTTCATAAAATCTGAGTAAATTCAAAGGTTATTAAAGCAAAACAAAGAAAACTGAAGAAAAAGTGACTTTTTTTCAGCAAATATATCATTAACTGAACAGAAACCAAGTGTCTTCATCCACTGTCATTGATCCAACTCCATGGGTTTTACTAGTGAATCAATGTTGTAGAAGATGACGGTGTTTCCACGGTAACTATGGAGCCTCTGAACTTCCAAATGGGTCATATCTGATGACTATGAAAAGACAAATGGAAGAAAAACTGACTTTTTCGGTAAAATATGTCATTAACTGAACATAAAAACTAGTGTCTACAACCAGTTCTTCCAGTTTTTCCTGCACAGTTATCGTTTTAGTTCATTGTCTTAATGTATTTTGTAGAGATTGTTGCACAAAACTTACTATGAATCGGTGTATAGTGATTTTTCCTTCGTTAGGTGTTCAACTTCAGTCTAAATGACCTGTTGAACACCTACAACTATTTTCTGTGGCAATCTAAAATTTACTTTTCTGTCTTTTCCAAGTGATTTATCGCAGTTTATTATAACATTATCTCCGGAATTTTTAATTTTTCAGTGAAAATCACATATTTTCATGTAGATGTTCAAAAAAATCAAAGGTTATCAAATCAAAACAGAGAAAACTGAAGACAAAGTGGCTTTTTTGGCAAAAATCTATCATTAACTGAACATAAAAACTAGTGTGTCCATCCACTGTCATTGATCCAACTCCATGGGTTTTACTGGTGAATCAATGTTGTAGAAGATGACTGTGTTTCCACGGTAACTACAGAGCCTCTGAACATCCAAGTGGGTCGTATCTGATGACCGTGAACAGACGACAAACTGTATTTTACACCAATTATTTTCACGTGTTGATCGGTTTAGTGCTTCAGCAGTGATGGAACATATTAGATGAGTCGGTGCGTTTGGTAACCCTAACCCTTCCATGCGTCACCGGTGACTCGCCGGACGTTAACCGGTTAAACAGAAGGCGCTCCCTCTCAAAAAAAGACATTTTCTCAATCGACGCCAACACAGGGAGATGGTAGTTTGCGATATGGATTTGTTAAAACTCCCTCTCCTTTCATCGATTTCATCCTGCACCTTTCCTCCGGCCTCATCCTCGTCTGTTTTCCTCGCTGCCGGCTCTAATAAGAAAGAAACATTGTGATGCGTATGTGGGGGTTAAAAGGAAAATCCAATCACAGGACACATAAAGGCATGAGTGACACATCTGACAGGAGGCATCCGATGGTATCTATCCACTCCCATCCCCTCCCTCTCCTGCCGGTGTCGTCAAATGACAACATTTCCCAAACATGTCCGGAATTATTTCACAGCGCATCTCGGCATCGACGGCGGCGTCTCCTCCCCCGTACTCTCCTGTCGTCTTCACAGTATGCCGTGCAACATTCGCCATTAACATGTCACCGTGTGGATGAGGCTCTGTCTCCGAGAAAAGGGGGGGAGTGAATAACCTTTAAGGACCAGGCGATGACTTCCATAATGAACTCTGCTTTCTTAGCGAGCCTGTCAAAGCTGTCGACAGGTTTTTACAATGTTTCCCTCAAACGAAAAAGGTGGAAAATCAAGAAAGGGGAGTAAGAAAAAAAAAAAAAAAAACATCCTCCAAAAGCGCGAGGTGTAAAAAGTGGATACTGCACCTCCACACGTTTTACTGAATTAATTCAATTTGGACATATTCAAGCAGAAAATCAAATTATTTGCAGGCTGGTGTGTTGATGGAGAAGGTGGCGTCGCTGCTTTTTGGGGACGAATGTGTCACAACAAACTCAAAATATGGAAGTGATGTGGCATTCGCAGAGAAAACGTACATATTTGACAAATGGGGAGAGGATGACGGAATTCTATATATAAAAAAAAAAAAAAAAAATTGACTTTAATTTATGCGACTGCAGTCCGTGGAGTAGCTGACTGATGGCGACAAATGGCGTCGGTTTGTCACGCCAGTTTTTATGGCATTTGGTGTGTTAGCAACGGTTGCGCTAGCAATTGTGGGGCCTATGAAAGGCAAAAATTGTGGGCCCTTCATAAAATATATCTGTAAATTTGTCGTCTGAGTGGGGGGGCTGGGGGGGGTTAAGTACATGGTGTAGGGGTGGGAGGTATACATTCCGGAAGTGCCGTAACTACCGCAACTGGCGTGAAACCGAAAGTGAAACTTAACTTTGGACGTCCGACTCCTGACTTCTTTGCCTCTCTTTTACCGCGAAACTTATGCAAAATTTTCAAAACGTCGAGCCTATATCTACCGGGCCCCCTGGGAACGCTTTTGTCCTTTCTTCTTGGTAGTTCTCGGTTCAACTGGACTGATTTAGCGCTTTTGAAAACGTTTCGTCACTCACCCCAAAGACTTCTTCACTTCTAATAACTGGTGGGGGAAACTGGATTTATAAACCTACAGGGGGCGTGGTCTGCATAGGTGTTAATCCATATGCTAATGACCTTAAGTGTTAGGGTTGTAACGGGTCGTGGTCCCTGGGGGTAGGGTCGTTCAACGGGGGTTTCTTTGGTTTCAGGTGAGTCCAGGTGTGGAAGGTTGTTAACTGAGAACTGTTTGGGAATGCTGTTTGTTTACACCCTAGCAGCAAAACTATTAGATGAATTCATACCAAATTTGGTTTATATATTGCCAATGACCCAGAATAGATCTTATTACATTATTGGAAAAATAGGTCAAAGTTACAATTTTTTAATGAATTTTTAAAATATTTTTTTCCCCATTTACTTATAAGGGGCAACATTTCAAATATCTATAGCAGCAAAACTATTGGTTGAATTCATACCAAATTTGGCTTATAGATTGCCAGTGACCCAGAATAGATGTCATTACATTTTGGAAAAAGTAAGTCAAACTTTAAATTTCTTCTGAATTTTTAAAATCTTCTTTTCCCCCATTTACTTATAATGGGCAAAATTTCACATGTCTGTAGCAGCAAAACTATTGGTTGAATTCATACCAAATCTGGTTTATAGATTGCCAGTGACCCAGAATAGATGTCAATACATTTTGGGAAAAATAGGTCAAAGTTAAAAATTTTGTATAAATTCTTAAAGTCTTTTTTTTTTTCCCCATTTACTTATAATGGGCGAAATTTCAAATGTCTAAAGCAGCAAAACTATAGGATGAATTTATACCAAATTTGGTTTATAGATTGCCAGTGACCAAGAATAGATGTCAATACATTTTGGGAAAAATAGGTCAAAGTTAAAATTTTGTATAAATTCTTAAAATCTTTTTTTTTTTTCCCCATTTACTTATAATGGGTGAAATTTCAAATGTCTAAAGCAGCAAAACTATAGGATGAATTTATACCAAATTTGGGTTATAGATTGCCAGTGACCAAGAATAGATGTCAATACATTTTGGGAAAAATAGGTCAAAGTTAAAATTTTGTATAAATTCTTAAAGTCTTTTTTTTCCCCATTTACTTACAATGGGCGAAATTTCAAATGTCTATAGCAGCAAAACTATTGGATGAATTTATACCAAATTTGGTTTATAGATTGCCAGTGACCCAGAATAGATGTCAATACATTTTGGGAAAAATAGGTCAAAGTTCAAATTTTGTATAAATTCTTAATTTTTTTTTTTTTTTTTTTTCCATTTACTTACAATGGGCGAAATGTCAAATGTCTAAAGCAGCAAAACTATTGGATGAATTTATACCAAATTTGGTTTATAGACTGCCAGTGACCCAGAATAGATGCGATTACATTTTGAGAAAAATAAGTCAAAATTCAAATTTTGTATGAATTTTTAAAATCTTCCCATTTACTTATAATGGGTGAAATATGTGCAAGGGGCGGGGTTTGTTGGGCCTGGCATCACTTGTTTAAAATGGTGTAATAGGTTTTTGACACCCCCCCCTTACAACCCCGACACTTAAGATCATTAGCATTTGGACGAACACCTCCTGCAGGTTTGTAAGTCCAGGTTCCCCGACCCCTTATTAGAACTGAAGTAGGATGAGAGACTAAATGTTTTTAAAAGAGCTAAACCAGTCCAGCTGAACCGAGAAGAACGACAACCTGGACAAATGAGAACCTCCACGGACATTTCTGACCTTTCGTGTGTTATTCAACGCCATTTGATCGCATGTTAATTGACGCCAAGATCTCCGGTTCACATGACCCAGGTTGGACAATTAAAACTTGTGTATATTTACCCGAGTCATGATATCACATTGGGAGTAGTTACTTTCCAACACGCTCAACTAAATATTACACTGGCTTTTCTTTTTTTTTGGCTCCTTTATCACATTACAGCTGATTCAGAAAAGATGATTCAGCCTCATGTATCCACAGCGCCACCCAAATGCACAGAAAAACAACACTTCAAGGCCCTGCTGGCCACTACAGAGCTTTTTTTTTTTTTTTTTTCGACATATCGATGGTAATCAAAGACAGTGTTTATACAAGTCATTTGGTTTTGATTGTGTTTGCCTGTGGTTGTGTCATTCACAGTAAATGCAGCTGTTTATTTTGTTACTTTGCACTTCGGTACGCCCCTTAATACTGCATCAGTTTAACTCTTAAAGACCCAGTTCTGCTCTTTTGTCAGTTTTCTGTATATTTAAACGTCCTTAAGTGTTTTATCACCATTTATTGTAATATTACGTTCTGTATTTTGTGTTTTTTCAGTAAAAATCAGGTATTTTCCTACATTTAATTTACTAATTGTGTAGATGTTCATTAAAGCTCAGAGTAAAGTTGAGGGTTATTCTATCAAAAACAGAAAATTGAAGAAAAAGTGACTAACTGAACATGAATCAAGCGTCTCCATCCACTGTCATTGATCCAACTCCATGGGTTTTACTGGTGAATCAATGTTGTAGAAGATGACGGTGTTTCCATGGTAACTACGGGGCCTCTGAACGTCCAAATGGGTCATATCTGATGACCATGAAAAGACGACAAACTATATTTTACACCAATTATTTACATGTATTGATAGAATTAGTGGATCAACAGGTATTAAACAGTTTAGATCAGTGGATGGTTTTGGTCGCCAGTTTGGGGGGTTTGGGTCTTTATGGGTTAAATATTAAAGTCCAAATTAACACCAGACGCTTAAATAAAACCAAATTGTCTTTTATTGAGCAAAGAAGACGTGTGCATCTGTTAGACCTGCATCAGCTGTGTTTCAGTGATTGAAATCAATTAAATCAATGGGGAAACTGATTCTAGACCTAATGGGAATTGGCTGAAAAACCTTATAGAGATGCATGGATGCAGCTAAAAAATTATCCAATGCAGTAAACGCACAAATATAAAAGTCCAGCCATTGAAAACCAACAATAAAAATGACAAATTGCTCATTAAAAGTAACAAAAACAGTCACTAAGGGCAGACCTGACATTCATAAATCAAGAAGTTGCATGGTTCCTGGTGCCTGTGTTGGGATTTTACTCACTGTTTATTTTAGCTTTAGCTGGAATAGCTTGTTAAGACAAAGTTATATTAGTTTCCAATTAAATTCCAGGAAAAAACATGCTTGAGATTGTTATTTGTGTCTTTGCAAAAACTAGGACTTATTTCCGAGGAATAGGCCTCTTTGTTTACTTGAAATTTTTGCAAATTGTGCCAGATTGACGTCAATATAATTTAAGGAACTCATCTACAACAAGTGGTTTCAGACACAATAAACCCCGCCCCTCGCACTTATTGTATCTTATTTCGGCGTCGATCCAGCTAATGTCACCATGTCTATGCGTGTGCTGATGTCAGCATATCTATTGTTTCTATATGTGTGCCGAGTTTGAAGTAAAGTGAAACAAAATGGATGTTTTTATAGACATTTGAAATTCGCCCATTGTAAGTAAATGGGAGAAAATAAAAGATCTGAAAAATTCATAAAAAGTTTCAACTTTGATGTACTTCTCCCAAAATGTAATCACATCTATTTTGCATCACTGGAAATCTAAAAACCAAATTTGGTATAAATTCAGCTAATTGTTTTGCTGCTACAGGTGTGAAATTTCACCCATTTATAAGTAAAGGGGAAATAAAAAATGAAAAAATTCAGAAAAATTTAAACTTTGACCTATTTTTTCCAAAACGTAATGATGTCTATTCTGCATCACTGGGAATCTATAAACCAAATTTGGCATGCATTCAACCAATAGTTTTGCTGCTACAGACATTAGAATTGTTGCCCATTATAAGTAAATGGGGAAATACAAGTTTTAAAAATTTTTTTAAAAATTGAAACTTTGACATACTTTTCCCAAAATGTAATGATGTCTATTCTGGGGCACTGGCAATATACAGACTAAATTTGGTGTGCATTCAACCAATAGTTTTGCTGCTACAGACATGTGAAATTTTGCCCATTACAAGTAAATGGGGAAATAAAAAATTGAAAAAATTTCAACTTTGATCTACTTTTCCCAAAATGTAATGATGTCTATTCTGCATCACTGGCAATATATAAACCAAATTTGGCATGCATTCAACCAATAGTTTTGTTGCTACAGACATTAGAATTGTTGCCCATTATAAGTAAATGGGGAAATACAAGTTTTAAAAAATTCATAAAAAATTGAAACTTTGACATACTTTTTCCAAAATGTAATGATGTCTATTTTGGGTCACTGGCAATCTATAAACCCAATTTGGTATGAATTCAACCAATAGTTTTGCTGCAACAGACATGTGAAATTTTGCCAATTATAAGTAAACGGGGAAATACAAAATTGAAAAAATTAATTAAAAAATTTTAAACCTTGACATATTTTTCCCAAAATGTAATCACATCTATTCCGGGTCACTGGCAATATACAAACCAAATCTGGTATGAATTCAACCAATAATTTTGCTGCTAGAGTGTTAACAAACAAACAAACCTAAACAAAAAACAATAGCCCTTGCCTCCCCTTTGGGGGCGGGGTCACTAATATTCTTGATATGTTAGACTTCCTTTATATGTACAAATGATCATATGATGGTAGTTAATAGTATTTGTAGGGATGAAGGACGGGGGGGGGGCCCTAAATTAACCCCCACTTAGGGCCCCATAAAAGCATAGCCCCGGCCCTGTCAGTCCATAAAAACAGACGTGTCTTTGATGAACAGGTCACAGACACTCCAGAGTTATTAAATAGAACATTAGGTTATACTGAAATGGTTCAAAAGCATCTGCATGTTTTGTTTTTTTTAAAAAACTGCCCCTTGAGTTCAGCCCAAACCACAGCTTTATGAAACTTGGATGTGGAAAAATGTTCCACTTCTCACTCACGTTGGGTTTAAGGCCCTGTTCGTCATACGTACTGTTTGTGTAGGTCGTGTTTCAGGCTCAGAAAACGTCAGGAATTTAACAATCCTCATTCATCTTTAAACACACAACGTCTAGTAGCATCTGCAGCCTTAAACACTAACAGGTTTATCTGTAAATGTACTGAAACAGACGACATTTACATTATTGTATGTGACAACTCGGCTGTTATTATTTCTACTTATAACCAGGTTTATGTCATATTTACATGTAACTGCTTATCTGAAGAAAAAAACAGATATTTTCTCATATATTTTTCACTTGCACAATGCACTTGACACATTTTTATTTTCAGGAAAATGTAATGTGCTAAATTAATCTTTAAACTGTGTGGTTAAAGTTCTGATTCCATTACCTGTAGCTCCTGTGACTAATTTCTTCTAAATTGCTCTGAAATTATATTAATTTGGATTGTTATTACATAATGAACCATGTTATTACATTTTTTTTTTTTACAAATAAAAATGTGTCAAGTACATTTTGTAATAAACTTCTCAAATTGTAATAACTTACTACATAATGCAAAAAAATTTACTATATAATGCGTTGACGTAGTTTATTACATAATGCGGCTTTATTACAAGATGACTTGACATTCTTATTACATTTTGAACTTTTACTACATAATGAGAATTTATTACAGGGTGGGGAAGCAAAATTTACAATCAACATTTAGTTGTTTTTTCTCAGCAGGCACTACGTCAATTATTTTGAAACCAAACATATACTGATGTCATAATCATACCTAACACTATTATCCATACCTTTTCAGAAACTTTTGCCCATATGAGTAATCAGGAAAGCAAACGTCAAAGAGTGTGTGATTTGCTGAATGCACTCGTCACACCAAAGGAGATTTCAAAAATAGTTGGAGTGTCCATAAAGACTGTTTATAATGGAAAGAAGAGAATGACTATGAGCAAAACTATTACGAGAAAGTCTGGAAGATACTATTAAAGAAGAATGGGAGAAGTTGTCACCCGAATATTTGAGGAACACTTGCGCAAGTTTCAGGAAGCGTGTGAAGGCAGTTATTGAGAAAGAAGGAGGACACATAGAATAAAAACATTTTCTATTATGTACATTTTCTTGTGGCAAATAAATTCTCATGACTTTCAATAAACTAACTGGTCATACACTGTCTTTCAATCCCTGCCTCAAAATATTGTACATTTTGCTTCCCCACCCTGTATATAATGCGGCTCAACAATCCCAGACCCCTGTTAGAAAAGAAACACCTGAATTCAAAGTGTCCACATACTTTTGTCCACATACTGTATTATGCTACGAGGCTAACGCCCTGGGTGGTTATGGGTAAAAACCTTCCACATTATCATTCAACTTTAAACTCCTCTGTTCTCACCTGAGTCATTTGGTGCAATCACCTCACATCCATTTTCATTTTAACACCGTTTAACCCCCCCTTTCTTTCCTTCCTTCCTTCCCCACCTTCCGACCCCCCCCCGTGTCGCTGGGATGGCAGGAAAGTGGCGTCCTCGCTCACTTGAAGGCCTGCTCTTCAGAGGTTCACATTCAGTAGGAGTGTGCCAGGGAAATATTTGCTTTGAATCATCAGAGGACATGATTTCATTTAAAGAGCCCTTTGATGGAGGAGCGCACTCCTTTCCTTCGCCTGTGATGTGGCTCAGCTGAGAGCGGAATCATTCAGAGCGCTGAAAGAGTGATACCGGTGCTTTTGTGTGGAAAGTGTGTGTGTATTTGTGTGTGTTCGAATGAGCGTGTGCTAGCGAGACACAGATAGAGACGTTGATGCCAACTCATGTACATGTCTGCGAATGCGCCGACGCACGTTTGTGTTTACGTTGATTAATATGCATGTATACAGTATGCACATGTGGATTTGCTGTTTTTGTGCATGTGCGGCGCCATTTGAATATTTGTATTTGTGGACGTGGGTGCGTGCATGTGCATTTTAATTCATCTTTGTGTAGCATTTCCATTTCTGGTCCATTTCCAAGTCAGTAAAATAAGTTAATGCATCAAATATAATATCAGTCAAATAATATCATTTTTTTCTGTGTGCAAAAAAAAAAAAAAAAAAAAAAAAAAAAAAAGAACATTTAACATTTTAACACTGATTCCTTTCATGAAACTCAACCTTAAAAGAGAGGATGTGGGAAAAAGAGTTATAAGTCTATATGCGTATACACTGCCTGGTCAAAAAACATAAAGAAACCTCAATATTTATTTGAATTATTATTATTATTATTATTATTATTATTATTATTATTATTATTATTATTATTATTGTAAAAATTGTGTATATTGTGTGGGAGAGTGAGTGAATAATGAATGCTTCATATATAAATGCAACACTGGATTATTGAATTGCATGTTATGATTGTTTTAAATAATGTATATTATATATATATATATATATATATATATATATTCTATTTAAATGTATGGTATGATTGTCTTAAATGATGTTTATTTTATATTGTACTGCAATGTTATGGAAAAGCTCAACTGGGGAATGGAGTTGAGAATTAGCACAAGCTTTAAACTCTATATGCATCACATCAGCTGCAAACGTGTAACTGTGTGACTGCACTGTCCCTGTCAAACAAACAAACAATCAAACAAATAAATAAACAACCAAATAAATAAATGAATAAATAAATAAATAAAATGTTTTTGATGATGCATTCATTTCTACCATGGGCAATTTCACAATAAATGTTGCAACATATAAGCGTCCAAATATGGATCATTATAAGTAAAGGCAAAAAAAATTCTAAATTTCTCAAAACGGTGAACAAACTTTGTCGACATTTTTCCAAGGAAGATGCATGTAAAATTTGAAATGAGTCCGACTAGTAGTTTCATCTGAGAGAATGTCTGAAGAAATTGCTAATGAAGACGACAACATACACGATGACGATGCCGGACACAGAGCCAGTGAAATAAAAACTAGTGAAATCAGACATGAAGCAGAGGTTTGACATGAGCAGGAAACATTCAATGGTAATAATAAAGGAGGTGGGACAGCAAATG
This sequence comes from Sphaeramia orbicularis, assembly GCF_902148855.1. Lineage (NCBI taxonomy): Eukaryota > Metazoa > Chordata > Actinopteri > Kurtiformes > Apogonidae > Sphaeramia > Sphaeramia orbicularis. The sequence continues at coordinate 5,227,301 of NC_043958.1, forward strand.
TATAGTGTTTGAAATCAATTTTTGAAATCAACGTAGTGTTTGAAATCAATATATAGTGTTTGAAATCAATGTATAGTGTTTGAAATCAATTTTTGAAATCAAGGTAGTGTTTGAAATCAGTATATAGTGTTTGAAATCAATGTAGTGTTTGAAATCAATAGTGTTTGAAGTCAATGCGGTGTTTGAAATCAATGTCTGAAATCAATGTATAAGTTTGAAATCATCGTTTGAAATCCATATATAGTGAGTGAAATCAATGTTTGAAATCCATATATAGTGAGTGAAATCAATGTTTGAAATCCATATATAGTGAGTGAAATCAATGTTTGAAATCAATATACAGTGTTTGAAATCAATATCTGAAATAAAAAGTGTTTAAAATCAGTGTTTGAAATCTATGCATTGTGATTGAAATCAATATATAGTGTTTGAAGTCAATGTATAGTGTTTGAAATCAATTTTTGAAATCAAGGTAGTGTCGGAAATCAGTATATAGTGTTTGAAATCAATGTATAGTGTTTGAAATCAGTGTTTGAAATCAATAGTGTTTGAAGTCAATGCAGTGTTTGAAATCAATGTCTGAAATCAATGTATAAGTTTGAAATCATCGTTTGAAATCCATATATAGTGAGTGAAATCAATGTTTGAAATCCATATACAGTGTTTGAAATTGTTATGGAAATCAACAAAATCAATATCTGAAATAAAAAGTGTTTAAAATCAGTGTTTGAAATCTATGCATTGTGTTTGAAATCAATATATAGTGTTTGCAATCAACATCTGAAATCAGTATATAGTGTTTGAAATCAATGTATATATTGATTTCAAATTATATAGTGTTAGAAATACATTCATTCATTCATTTTCTGAACCCACTTTATCCTCACTAGGGTCTCGGGGGTCGCTTGGAGCCTATCCCAGCTACACAGGGGTGAAGGCGGGGTACACCCTGGACAAGTCTCCAGTTCATCACAGACTGAACATATAGAGACAAACAATCACTCTCACATTCATATGGGCTATTTACATGAACCAGTTAACCTGTCAGTGCATGTGTTTGGATGGTGGGAGGAAGCCGGAGTACCCTGAGAGAACCCACGCAGACACGGGGAGAACATGCAAACTCCACACAGAAAGGTCCCACCCCCCGTCGACTGGTGTTGGAATTGAACCCAGGACCTTCTTGCTGTGAGGCACAAGTGCTAACCACTGCACCACCGTGTCGCCCATTAGAAAAATAAATAAATAAACAGGGTGTCCCATAAGTCTCCATACACAGGAGACATAATACATTCCATACATATATGGTTCTAACATGTATTTCTTTTTATTTCTTCTTTATAGTTCTTCAGCAGACACGCATTGAAATGTGTTCCCGACAAAATGGCAGTCATATAGAGCATATTATAGAAATAAAAATGGTTTATGTCAAGAAATGTTTATTTTTCCTATGTATGGAGACTTATGGGACACCCTGTATACATATGTATATATATATATATGTATACATATGTATATATATATATATATATATATATATATATATATATATATATATATATATATATATATATATATATATATATATAAAAACACACATATATATACATACATATGTATATATATACACACACATATATATACACACACACACATATATGTATATATATATATATATATATATATATATATATATATATATAAAAAACATTTGAAATCAACACTTGAAATCGAAATATAGTGTTTGAAATCAGTGTTTGAAATCAATGAGCAGTGTTTGAAAACAGCTCTATAATCCATGTGATAAAGGTTAAAGGTCATTACAGGTCAGACGTCCCAGTTTCAGCTCCAGTTGTGGATCTGTAACGTCACCAGTCTGTGTGTGGGGTTTTTTGTGTGTACGGTTGTTTCGTGTGTGTGTGTGTGTGTGTGTGTGTATGTGTGTGTGTGTACTCCACTAGCGTCCGTGTACAGTGTGTATTTCTGTGTGTGAGGTGTGTATTTGTGTGTGAGGTGTGTATTTGTGTGCATGAGGTGTGTATTTGTGTGCGTGAGGTGTGTATTTGTATGTGAGGTGTGTATTTGTATGTGAGGTGTGTATTTGTATGTGAGGTATGTATTTGTATGTGAGGTGTGTATGTGTGTGCGAGGTGTGTATTTGTGTGTGCGAGGTGTGTATTTGTGTGCGTGAGGTGTGTATTTGTATGTGAGGTGTGTATTTGTATGTGAGGTATGTATTTGTATGTGAGGTGTGTATTTGTATGTGAGGTGTGTATTTGTATGTGAGGTATGTATTTGTATGTGAGGTGTGTATGTGTGTGCGTGAGGTGTGTATTTGTATGTGAGGTATGTATTTGTATGTGAGGTGTGTATTTGTATGTGAGGTGTGTATTTGTATGTGAGGTGTGTATTTGTATGTGAGGTATGTATTTGTATGTGAGGTGTGTATTTGTATGTGAGGTGTGTATTTGTATGTGAGGTATGTATTTGTATGTGAGGTATGTATTTGTATGTGAGGTGTGTATGTGTGTGCGAGGTGTGTATGTGTGTGCGAGGTGTGTATGTGTGTGCGAGGTGTGTATGTGTGTGCGAGGTGTGTATTTGTCTCCTGTGTCTTTGAATGGATTTGTTGTACTTGCCGGCTGTTAGCGGAGTTGACAGCTCACTGATCTCCCATCAAACCTTGCAGCGCTGCAGGTACGCCGTGTAAAGGCTTTTGCTTTGAGACTACCTGTCATCACACATCAGGAGATTACAGCGCTCTGCTCTCTCTCTCTCTCTCTCTCTCTCTCTGCACTTGAACGCATCGCAGCTACTACACCATCTGTAAAACGTTACATCAATGAGGTACATATCTCAACACAGAGCCTCGGATAATCTTTGGCATTTCAAACGCACCAGCACAATGGCGTCATCGCGCAGCAGCCCTCGCTCACTTGTTCGCTCGCTCGCTCGCTCTCTCGCTCGCCGGGCCGCCGTGTACTCGAACGCTCAGATAATGCCAGATGCCGCCGCCATATGGGAGGCTAAATTTATCATCTGTTTTTTAAGTGCAGCGCCATCTTCATTTTCAATTTGAGATTATACTGTCAGGCCATCAATTCACAACCACGACACACCGGCAGATAAAGACGGCGATTACGTTGATCGCAAATTAGAAGACGAATAACACGACGGGATCGGGATTTATTCGTCAGGTGAAACTTTCAAAGTCCACGCGCCTTCGATTCCACGTCACGTACGATGGCAGATGTGATTAGAGATATTTGACACGTGAGTCCGTCTGGAAACTATGTTAGAAATCTGACCCATGCATTGGTAGAATTATTGGATCAATAGGTTTTATAGATTATAGATCAGTCTATGGGTTTGGTCGATGGTGGATGTTTGGGTTTTTATGGGTTAAATAAACAATAACAATAAGAAATTTGACTAAATTTGATGATTATTTTGTTCATTTTCACTGATTTTCCTAATTATATTGCTCTTACAGTTTTATGATTATGTTGATTTTGTTCAGTTTTTGGATTTTGTTTTCAATTTCCTGGTTATTTTGCTCAATTTTATTATGTTTTTCTTTTTTAGAATTATTTTGTTTATTTTGTTCATTAACATTGATTTTCCTGACTATATTGTTCTTATTTCTTTACAACTTTATAATTATTTGTTCATTTTATTGATTTCTTCTTTTTTTTTTTTAAATTTCCTAGGGTTTTTTTTTTTTTTTGCTCAATTTTAGTATTTTTTCCTTTTTATGATTATTTTGTTTATTTATTTATTTATTTTTTATTTTCATTGATTTCCCTTATTATATTGTTTTATTCTTTTATATTTTATGATTCTTTTGTTTATTTTGTTAAATTTCTTGATTTTGTTTATTTTTATGATGCCCCCCCCCCCCCCCCCCCCCCCCCCCAATTTCCTGGTTATTTTGCTCAGTTCTTTTACTATGCTATTCCTTTTTTTTTTTTTTTTTTAATTATTATTAATTTGTTCAATTTCTTAATTATTTCAAGATTAAGTTGATTATATTGTTCTTTCTTCTTATACATTTTTATGATTATTTTGTTTTGTTCAATTTCTTGATTTTGTTTATTTTTAGGATTTTTTTTTTTTAATTTCCTGGTTATTTTACTCAATTTTATCATTATGCTTTTCCTTTTTTATGATCATTCTGTTTATTCTGTTAAATTTCTTTATTAGTTTGTTTGTTTGTTTTTTTAAATTATTGTTTAGTTAATTTTTATGATTTTAAGATTATTTTTGCTGTTTACATTGTACTTTTTTTTTTTTTTTTTTAACATTTTTAAGATTATTTTGCTTATTTTGCTCACTTTTTTTCCTTCACATTTTTATGATTATTTTATTCACTTCTTGATTGTTTTGTTCATTTTTCTTAACTATTCTGTTCAATTTTATTGCCTATTTGTTCATTTTTACTCGTTTTACTGGTGAACCGATGTTGTAGAAGATGACGGTGTTTCCACGGTAACTACGGAGCCTCTGAACGTCCAAATGGTTCGTATCCGATGACCGTGAAAAGACGACAAACTGCATTTATTCACATGTATCGATAGAATTAGCGGATCAGAAGTCATTCAACCTTTTACATCAGTAGGTGTTTGTAGTCGGTGGTGGATATTTGAGCTTTTATGGGTTAATTTACCTACTGTTTGGATCCTTTTGCATGTGCACGAAGGCAAAAAAAAAAAAAAAGTGTGAGTATGAAGCCATAACTGTAAACAGCGTGTTAATATATTTCAAGGCAGAATAGAATAAAACGTAAATGATCATTCCTGCGCTAATCCTCAGTGACCCGTGAGGGCAGCGCATCTCCCTGCGGGTAAGTCTTAATGCGCTCTGGTGTCTGTTTGCGCGGTGCACCGAGGTGACATCTGCAAGTACATAAATCTGATTTAGAGGGTTTGCACAGCGAATAAGCAAATACATGAGCACAGCATCACCTCGGATCAGGAGGAGGAGGATGAAGAGGA